>NW_019416310.1:1095344-1176030 GCF_000390285.2 Anoplophora glabripennis
CCTAACCACCATTCAGTGCAGGAATGAGGGAAACCTGGAAAACCTCATTAATTAGGGGGGTGGTCAAATGCCAACCGGTGTCAATCTCTCACATTGACCCAAGCCAACATTCTTCCACCCTACCATACCTGCACAGAGGGGGCCAATCCTCCGTACAAGCATAGCTAATCTACGGTCTACTGGCCGCGGGATTCGAAACCCGGGCAGATAGCACACATCGATTTAAGTACTGACGCCTTAATGCGGCTATCGACCGATTCAAGGTACAAATTAATTTTTATTTTCGAGAACAATGTAATGTGAAAATGTTACTTTGAATTAAAAAATAAGTCTAACTTTAGATTGATAACTTAAAGGGACACTCTGTATATTAAAATAAGTTACAATAATGTAGTCATTTAGAACTAAACAGAAGAGTTTCTAAAATCTTTATTTTTTGCACTTTTTTCATCGAATTTGCATATTTTAGTGCTGAAAAGGTGTAGTGAAAATAAAATGAGTTTTATAAATCGCCCTGTATAATTTCTATACGAACAGCCTGTCTTTGTTACGTCAGGCAATCGTTGACATTTAATCAAATGTCGCACAGAATCGCTAAATCATTAAGATTGGATCTACTATTTTCCAAACTTTTCGCATCGGTTGTGATTCCCTCTCGCATCGGGGCTCCCCTTCCCACGTTCTTTATTGACTTTCGCAACCTCAGTTCAACGGTACATTTGCGAAATGGAAGCATGCCGTTTGTAAGATTCGTCTATATAAGCAATCGCATTTGTATCGCTTTGACACAATGGCAAACTTCGAATTTATTTTCCGTGCCATGGGCCGTATCGATTGCTATCAACTGGTTGGCGCCTATTACCCAAAAAATGTCCTCGTAAAGGCGCTTGAACTCGAATTTAGTTTATTCGCAAATATTGAAGGAGATTTTGACTGTGCCGATGGTCCAGAATTAATGATTTTTTTTACATTTTCGATTCTTGAAATACCGAGAAAAAAGATTTTATTAATTAAAAAGTTGTTAAAGTTTTACATGTTTTTAAAGGGTAGATATTGCCATTAAATATGAAAGAGGATATAGGACAGATGTCTTCCGCGAGTCATTTGGCATACTAGATTTCTTTTAAGAAAATTATGTATCACGCTTTCGCATACCTGCGACTGAATTTCGTTGATAACTATCCGAATTTTTGCCTTTAACTCGTGAATGGTATTCATTTGAGCTGAATAAACTTCGTCGTTTCATTCGGGGCGTTCCTTCCACCGAAAATTCCATGTAACTGGCGCACAGTCTCAGCTACATACTCTCTGCACTTGTAATGAATTTTCACAATTTTCACTTGCTCATCCGTCGTATAGCGCTCCATTTTGTTTAACAACAACAACAACAACAACAACAACAACAACAACAACAACAACAACAACAACAACAACAACAACAACAACAACAACAACAACAACTGAAACAACAACATCTTGCACAGTACTGCCAACTTTGGAATGAAAATGGCGCACAATTCAAATCTTGCGTTACTTTTGGGACAACCAATTATTTTTAATAATGTTTTTTTTCCTTACATACTATGTAAAAATAGTACATTTTTTTGGAACAATAAGTGAAAAATAAATGGACAAATATTCTGTTGGTTATGCCAACAAATATGAAACATCTATTGTTTCTATATTTTCGATCGATGATTCTGATAGACATATACAATTCTAGTTACACAGGAGAAATGTAGTTATACAGACTGTTCAACTTGTGACCAATTCTTCTATACAGGGTCGGAAAGTCCCCATGGTTCATCGGCCGTTACGTGAGAGAAATCCGTGCGATAGAGAAGGATGGCTATAATGAAGGCGTCTCATAGTCACCGCCCATTTCGCCCTTCCACAAATAAGATCCACTTCCACTTGTATTTCAGCGACCGGTGGTTATCTTTGTTTTCGTCGTTTGGCTTTTCTTTAATAGATGTCACTACTTATACAATTTCGACTTCGGTTTTCCGATATGTTAATACAATCTGTTAACAGAGGGCAGCACAACGTTTACAGTAGCTAGTAGATACCTCTGTTTGTAAATCTAGTGACCTTGTTTCCCCTACTGAGAAGTTATTCAAATGGAGTATAGTGCTCAGCTGCATTTAAAGTTCATTTAGTTGTTATTTAAGTATACTTTTTAAAATGACTTAAAAATCCCAAGAAATAAAGCAAAATTCCCTATTTCCCCAATTCCAAAAAAATCTGTAGATCTGGCATCACTCTTTCTAGGGCTGTGCCTCACCTTAGACAAATTGTGCTGCAACTTATATCGGAATACCGAAGTCGGAATTGTATAAGTAGTGACATCTATTATAGAAAAGGCAAACGACGAAAACAAAGATGACCACCGGTCGCTGAATTACAAGTGGAAGTGGATCTTATTTGTGGAAGGGCGAAACAGGCGGTGACTATGAGACGCCTTCATTATAGCCATGCTTCTCTATCGCATGGATTTCTATGACCTACTTTATCGCTCTCACGTAACGGCCGATGAACCATGGGGACTTTCCGACCCTGTATATCTGGTAATATTACACAGGCGCACAAAACAAAACAAAAGTCTGGCTTGGACACTCCACTATTTTATTTCTGTGGCAAAAAGGAAAAAGGGGATAAGTCTAAATTTCATATTTTAGAGGAGCTAAATAAAACTGTTTCACTAAAAAGTGATTAAACTCTTTTTTCCTGTTTTGTACTTCTGAGGTTGACCAATGTCATTTGATGTAAAATATGCACAGAAGTAGACTGCATCTGGCCATTAGTTTTTGAAAAACCATTAAATATATTACTTATCCCTGAATACCTTACTTTATCCAACTTTGCTAAAATTCTCAAAGGTTGCAAGTCGACTTAACCCGTTTTGAGATTTTCAATTTTTTATTTTGACAAGTATACTCAAAATTCTAATTAGCTTTAAGTAGACATACATAAGTGATATAGTAGTAACATACCTAATAATTAATAATTTTAATGATTGGTAAAAATGATAGTTTCGTACATCACAATAAAACATATTTTTTCTGAGGTTATGTTACTCCATTATATTCAAACTTACGTTTTCATCGATCACATCAACATTTATACACTTCTTAAGTAAAGTATATCCACGACTATTGATATCCATTGATTTTCTTTATACTAGACACTTTACTACACAACACAATGTTGTTATTGTACTGTATTGCACACATCCAGTGAAAATAACAGACTGTATTAAGTGCACTTAACCTTAACACTTCAATGTTTAATGAATTTGTTTGGTAATAACAAAAGGGGTTAAGTTGACATATTGCTTTTTATAATTGCTGCCATCTAGGTTAAATTCTATTTAGCTGGGATATGTGTACTTACGACGTTATTGCGTTGCTAATAATCAAGGAAACCTCGAATTAATGTAATTTTAAGAGTTATGTTTACTTAACTCTTTTCTTCGTTAGCTTTATTTGGCAATACTATATTAAGTAGAGATATCCCATTTTGTCAGATCATCAAAAACAATATTATAAATGCTGGGAGAGAAGAATGTGAATTGTGGGATATGTAGACTTATCCCTTTTTTCCTTTTTGCCACAGATTTATAATGTATCTTTCAGGAATAAACCTAAAAATTGTCATCGTTTAAGTTGTTCTTAAGCCAGTTACAATACTTCACTCTTTTTTCAATATCTAATGGTAATAATTGTTACACCATGGAATATTTGTATGGATGTAAATGTAATTTTCTTACAGCTCTGTGTACTGAACCATATGACATTCCTATAATTCATATTTTTAAATACTGATATTTAACATTTTATAAATATTTATCCGCCTGAGCTGAAAGTTGTCGTAAAGGTTTAGTGGAGTTTGCTGCTAAACGCTCTCTAACTGACTTTCTTCCAGGTGACTACCCTTTACACTGCCAGTATTTTTGAACCGTGTCACCAATCTTCGAACATGCTGAGAAAAAATGTTATAATCTGTGGATTTTCCTGGAATTGCAAAAAACATGAATGGATTGAATAATTCCATCCATTTTCATCTCGTTGACCACTTCGAAGTAGGCCTATACAATAAATTTATCGTCTTCTAACGAAAAGGCACCAAACTAACACTTAACAGACGATTAGCGTTGAAAAAACACTGATTAACGATAAATTCAAATAAAAGCACAATCGGCGAACATAAATAAGTGCAACAATAAGCACACACAGGAAGCATATGGACGTTTCTGAATAGACAAATCGTGTCGGTCGGAAATCTAAGAAAACGGAAAATAATTTTGATCAAATGGAAGTAAATTTTAATGTCTTTGGTAATATTTACGTGTGACTTCAGCTTTAATCATTCTGGATAGCTCGGTATATAAATGGACAATTTAAGTTAATGAATTTTGTTTAAAAAGTCAGTTTAAATGTAGAGCTTAAAACCTTAAATATTTTTATCAAATTTGGAATTTGAAGAAACGTTACCTGTTTTGCAGTTAAGCATAACAAAAGTAATGGTGTGATCATGTTTAGACCACAAGAGCTTTCTATTATTGGGAAAATGACAGAAAGTTGCATTTTCTTGCTAATATGTCACAATTTCATCCGTCTTTCTCTCAATTGACGTCATTACATGTGTTTGGGCATACCATAGTAGGTATATTCATATCGCTTTCCTTATACTGCAAACTAAAATTATTTAATAAAAAATAAGTTTTGCATTTTGAAATTCTAAACGTGTAAATATACTAAACAACATCAGCAGGAGAGAAATTAGGGTCCGTCTTAATCAGGCCTCGGCTACAATTGGGTGTCACGATCTTCAACTTATCGATTTTAGATTAAAAAGAGACGGTGAGCAAACGAAAGGGAAGACTATTAATCCCGACACACCTAACGGATTTTTAAGTCTTTTAATAATTAATGAAAAATTCCCGTTTCAAAGTTATTTTGAACAAAATCAAGACCTTTTTGGAGTAATTTATCATGTTTTATTCATTAATTTGGACAAATTTGTATGATTAATGATACTTCTATATGAAATATGGCCGGTAAGTTAAAATTCCGTTAAAACTGCCGCTCTCAAAATATAAATGATATATACACTTACAGTGAAATGATATGCAAAAAATTAGGTGCTACGACATACAATTCCGCTGGATAAAAGCCGGGTTTATAACTGGAACGCATCTCAATTTAATTCAAAAGTCCGGATGAGAATGAAAAATATTAATCATAACCTACATGTACAAAAAAAATATAATTATCAGGTATAGGAATTTCATAGGAATCATAGATAAGAAATAGGTTTAGTTATTTTTTTTTTTACTTAGGAGCACACAACAAATTTGTACAGGGTGAGCACTTTTTTCCGAGGATACATATGAAAAATACATAATTAATTATATTAAACTCGATTTGTCTTTCTTAGTACCTACTTTTAAGATGCAGGGCATTTTCACCTCACCTCTTTGACACTAACATCTTTTTAATTTATGAATATTTTTATTTTTGTAAAGATTTTTTTATGCAGTTTTCAGAAATAAGGATCCAACGGACATATTTTTCAGTTAAAAACAAATTTTTATTATTTTCTTTAGGTCCTGAAAAATCTAAAGCTCTAGAAAAATCACTGCTTCACTGGATTCTACGATAAGGACTGCATATAAATTTCAAAAGACCCCGTAGACCCCCCTTAGCATAATTCAAATAAATTCAAACAAATTTTTTCCAAAAAAATCCTATCAAATATTTGGATTTGTTTATAAATATGTGAAAATACGAGAACTAATAATACAAATCTATTCCACTTAACAGTAAGTAAACCGAAGTAAAATTCCTGCTTTTATCTAGTCAGTCCTGCTGATATAATATTTTGTAACTGAAAAATATCACGCTTGCTCTTAAATTTTATCATAGTCTCTATTTAACCAAAATCACGTTCCCGTCGAAACTGCCCAAACACCATCCCCTCGGATCTGAAAATATAGTGACACTTTTCACGAGAAAAACAAACTGCGGCGAGACGTTGATTCGTGAGGAAATTGAGGTCCTTTTAAGACGAATGATGTTTCATATATCTTTCGGGATCTCACATATTATTACTTTCAGGAGGGAGCAGTCGCCAGCCGCTTCGTTCGCCTGGGTCTAGACGTTTGCTAAATTGTTTGCCAAAATGCATCGGGAGAAAAATCACCTATCTATCGGTGGGGTGTAGTAGCCTGGCGTATTTTCCAGGTATAATGGAACCTATTTTTATAAGCTACATTTTCAGGCAGAATAAATAATAGTTGAACGAAATGAAATAATAAACGTGAATAAAATTAACTATTAAAATTAACATGTATATAGGAGAAAGTCGCCTTTATACAGGGTCGCCAAATGAAAACGAAACAGAGCCATTTTCAGGAACTGCGTCAAGATTGTAGAAAAACGCTAAGACCCGTCGATTTTAGATTAAAGGGGGACATTCTTTGCTGGTATTTTTGACTCCGCCACTTTCACCCCCAAGCAAGGGTAAGCATCACCCCAAAATATTTAAATGGCATTGGGGGTTGAGTAATATTTCTTTTGAAAGCTCTTACAATTCTCTTTACAACAGACTTTAAATTTTATAATTCCGCCCAATACTTATTAAGAATTTTGATTTTAAAGTTGAAACTTATGTACAAACAATTAGTAACGGTAAAAATGTCAGTCATTCGAGTTAAGTACGCCAATGGTATAAATTTAGTATTTCTTGCGTTACATTGGTTTTTGGCGATTTGTTATCACTTTCGTAAAAAAAAACACAATTGTAAAAAACAGAAATGAATGCTATACACACACAATGAACGTAAAATTAGTGGATTCCAAATTATTTTCTAGTATTATTTGGAAGCGTTGGTTGGTAGTTTATTTAATTGTGTTTTTGAAAATTAAACACTATGGTTTATTCCATTGCGGAAAGGGTAGATATCATTTCGCTTTACTTTATGAACAATAAATGTGCGAATAGAACAGCTCAGCTATTTAATGAACAACATCAAGATCGACATGTCAGGAGGAAGTATGTTCTAGAGTTAGTAAAAAAATTTCAAGAGACAGGGAACGTAGCCAATAAAAAACGAGAAATTGAAAAACCTATAGTTAATGAAGCTAGTGAAGTTGCAGTTTTGGGACAAGTTCATCTTGATCCTACATTAAGTACGAGGCAGCTGGCATCTGTGTCTGGGATCAATCGAACTAGCATACAAACCATTTTGAAGAAGAATAAATTCCATCCATACAAAATACATTTAGTCCAGGAACTTCATGAGGATGATTATGACCGCCGTTTGCAATTTTGCGAAATAATGAGTGAGCGAGCAGGGAACGATCCACAGTTCCTTTTTAACATCTGTTTTTCTGATGAATGCAGTTTTTTCTTGAACGGGACGGTAAATCGTCACAATTGCCGCTATTGGTCCGATTCAAACCCAAGAGTTTTTCACGAGGTGCATACACAGCAACCGGAAAAATTAAATGTATGGGCTGGAATTTTCGGTGACCGGCTGGTGGGTCCTTTTTTTCTACCTGGTAATTTGACTGGCCAAATGTATTTGCAATTACTGGAAGACGCTATTGACCCTGCCTTGACTGATATTATTGAAAATGTTCCAGAGTATGATGAAGATCATTTGATTTTTCAACAGGACGGTGCTCCTCCGCATTATGCGTTAATTGTCCGTCAGTATTTGGACCAACGTTTTCTACGGAATTGGATTGGGAGAAGAGGCAGCATTGAGTGGCCTCCACGATCACCGGATTTATCGCCCCTTGATTTCTTTTTGTGGGGATACCTAAAAAGTAAAATCTATAAAACACAGCCAGCGTCGCTGGAAGATTTGCGTCAAAGAATCGTCGACGAATGCCGTCGAATCACTCCGGAAATGCTTCGGAATGTGCGCGAACGTTTCGAACAAAATCTTTATTCTTGTATGGAAGCGGGCGGTCATCAGTTTGAACATTTAATCAACTAAGTAGTAAGTAAGCAACTAAACATAATTTAAATTTTAAAATGTAAATTTTTTTCAAAGTATTGGGCGGAATTATAAAATTTAAAGTCTGTTGTAAAGAGAATTGTAAGAGCTTTCAAAAGAAATATTACTCAACCCCCAATGCCATTTAAATATTTTGGGGTGATGCTTACCCTTGCTTGGGGGTGAAAGTGGCGGAGTCAAAAATACCAGCAAAGAATGTCCCCCTTTAATCTAAAATCGACGGGTCTGAGCGTTTTTCTACAATCTTGACGCAGTTCCTGAAAATAGCTCTGTTTCGTTTGCAAAATGCAAAAAGTTCGAAATATGCAGCTTTTATTAAATATTTTGAAAACATGTAAGTATGGTATATATTTAATATTTTAATAAAACTATAACGTGTCCACACCTGATTCTGATTCAGCAACTCCAAAAACATGTCATTTAGTCTATCAAACACTGATTTTTTTCGTAGGGCTGTGTCATTAGATTAGAATATCCCCAAATACTCGAAATAAGTGTTTATATGTATTCACACAGCAATGTGCAAGCATACTATTTTTGCATCAAGTAATCCTGCAAAAAGTATCGCTTTTCAATTTTTTTTTACATGGATATTGTTCTGAGAATATCAATGTAAAACCCACATTTCTGTAGCAATTCTTGAGAGAAAATATATTTTTAAGTTGCCTTGGAAACTTCGAATAGTTTTTTCTCCTTCAACGACAAAAAATTACCATTTCGTCTTGGGAGTAGATTTCTAGATTTGCGAAGAATCTCATCTAGCTGCTTTATGTGGCTTAATGAGGTTTCGATGTGATTGTTACGTTACTGGTCTTTGAAGTCGCCTCGGTTTCTAATTACCATCCTCTGGTGCAAATCGTTTTTTGTACTGCCGAATAGAGAGCAACTGCCATCTAAAGATACAACCTTACCTCTCGTTAAAGCAAAATTTAATTCGAGATTTAAATATTCACGTTTTACAGGTATTTCATATTACGGTAACTGATTCCCTTCTTAATTATGTGGGTAGTTATTACCTGTTTAATGTAATTATTACTATTAACTACTTAAAATTTAATAATTAGGTACATTAACGAACTTGTATTATTATATGTAACATTATAACTTTTAACATTTATAACAAAGGTAAATATAAAACATATTTTTTTCAAGCAGAGAATGTGACGGGCAGATTTTAACCACTAATTAAGACTTAAAATTGAAAAAGAATAAGGGGAATGTTATTAAAGATTCGCACGGCGCATTCAATTAATTAATTTCTACAAATGTTCTAATGATCTAATACTATTATTGTTTTTGGATTTTTATTCATGAACTGTGTATTTACAGAAAAAGCTTACGGAAGATACACCAAAATTTTTGATAGGTAAAAGTTTAATAATTAGATACTGGCAGAATAATCTGTGAGTTTTAGAGTTTCTTCTGAAGAAGAGAGTGATATGCCTTTTGAAACGTCAATAAACCTAAACCAATAACGTCTCAACGAGAGGGAATTGTTCAGCAACTGATTAAAGATAATTTCATATTTCATCATTGAAGAATGGTGTGACTCTTAGGAATTGTTGTCGGAAAATTATACATTTTTTTAATTTGTTACAATATTGTTATAACACCATTCACTTAGAATTAATGAGACAAAGAACTGTTGTGAATTTGTAACATTAAATTATAATGTAACCAAACTGACATTAGCCCAAGTGATACTCTTAGGGACACAGGGTGTTAGAATCAAACACAAATAATTCTAAGACACCCCATGATATTTTTTAACTAATTTGGAAAACAACTACTCTGCAATCTACAGATACATATCTAGTAAACTGTTCTTATATTTCGTCAATAAAGTGACCAGACAGACTGGTTTCGGAGTGAAACTTCAGTATGACGTAGATGAAGCACCTGACAAACGATTTAGCTATTTGGATGTCTATCTCGACATGTTTTGAAAGTTTCAAAGTGAGTAGCGGTTTTCCACGATATTACTAGTTAAAAAGTTTGTTTTCTCTAACGCTATTTCATAGGTGCAAAGAATTGTGCCAATAGTAATAATGCCATTTAGAGAGAGTAATGACAGTTAAGATATATACTTTATGGTACTGTATAAATTTAACGTTTCTGATTGGTTATGTCTTGACAAAATTAGTTTTTAGCAACCATAGCAAACACGATATAGCCGGTAAAGTAGATAACGAGTACCTGAGTTGGGTTAGGGTCCATAAAAAAGTTAATTACTAATATGTTGTGCAAGAAAAGAGTTCCTATAATTCAATTTACAAGGAAAATGTTTCTGATGTGAGAATAAATAAATGAGATTCTTGATAAACCAGTGATTTTAATAGTTTGTGTGAACCAAGATCAATGTTTCGCAAATATGTAGTGGAGTGGTAAATTAATAATAGAGGAATAGCCGAAACAGTGTAAGGAAGAAGGTTATCTTTAGTTGCTAAAAAATTAACACCAGTCTTTGTGCGTGACAAGTTGGGGAAAATGGAAAGAGTTGAAGAAATGATCATATTAACAAAAATTCTATTGAAAGTAGGTTGGAAAATTGTGAATAGCCTCATTATTGAAAAAAAAACAAGGATAAAAGTTATCATGAAATCTGGCACGTATGAATTTACAAGACACAAAGACATATTAGCTCGCTAATAATACACAATAATACACAATATTCAAGATATAAATGTCATTTTTGCTAAATATAGTACTAGTAACAGTTAAAAATCCTTAAAAAATATTATTTCTAACTGAAAAATTTGTTATAAAAACTTATTTCAGCTAACTAGACATTGTTTGTTTCATAAAGCACTTCATATTGTGATCATATTCTAATCTATTTTGTACTTATGGAGTAACTCACTATTACCTTCATAAAATTGGGTGTTAAAGAAATGTGCTAGACCAAAAGGACTTTTCATCATTTTTTCATAAGAGACTTCTTCTATTCTTAATAACATTTACTTCAATAATACATCTCATAATATCATGTGTTCAAAATGTATGATAGGTACCTACTTAGTATACAGTGTAGACCATTTTGGTGATGATGTCGGTATTTTGGAAAGTATAAGAGATAGGAAAATGGTTAGATAGGGAAAGTTTTACACAGTTCTGTTGCTAACCGGCGCTTGCAGACTGGTCATAGCTGTTCAGGTTTTTTAGTTATTTTCAAACAAAATAAATGTGACGTTTTCGAAAATCGTCTGTAATTTCTTAGTGGAATTTTTAAAATCTGAAAACATTTTTTCACAGAAAATTTTTTCGAAGGATTTCACTGTTTACGTCACCAAAATGATCCACAGTGTAGAGGTTGTCAAGATCGTTTCAAGAAGCTTACATTTCTGAGCGTAAATGTCCACAAAAACGCGACGCAACTGCTCAAAAATCTAAAACGCCTTCTTTGAAATTTCTGAAGTTAGACACGATGTAAATCTGCAGACGAATTTCCCCGCGGAGTGGTGTTCGGGGAACATTAACCCAATGGGACCATCATAAATAAAATATAAGGAGATGTGCAGGGGGATGTACAAAAAGGGATGCACTTCATGCAGGGTGATTTAGAACATTAGAATAATGTTTGCGGCAGTAGCTGGAGTTAATGGCGTTGTGGACAGTGCCTCGTTAAATATACGAGGGCTGTGTGAAAAATTGTTGACTTTCAGTGATGTCAGTCTTTGAACTGTATGAAGAAATTATCTGATATTCTTGTTTGTAGATGCAACGTTACTGTGGACGAAGACCAACATATAATTTAACCACGATGATAAGCTATTTCTGTGTTTTAAGGATTGTCTATTGCAAGGCCTGTATGACTTGGTTGTGAACAAATATCACCTTTTTCTTCTTATGATTCTTTATGCAAATCAAACAAATGTGGACAGTGTTTATTTTATTAATGTCGAGAATGACAATATTACAAAGTGACCGTGTTTGTTCGAATGGGTTACTGACTTCTAGATTTTTTTTCTGCCTGTCTTGTATGCACCTTTTTTAAAAAAAAATGAGTTAATACGAATATACAGAATGTTTACAAACTTGAACACTATATTTGAAAAGTGGTCGAGGTGCTAAAAATTAAAACTGGTAGAAACATTTTTTTAGAATAACTTTTTTTTCTGAAACCGACTGACTGACCTACTACGAAGGAACCTGTTTGGAACCGCTGACGTAATCAACAGCTCGACCGGATCTGTTTGCAAATTACATTTGTTTATACCAATCGCAAGGTATACAGTGAGCTTACTGTTTTTGGTCAGCAGTTCCATATGTTACCACTATACTCGTTGTCCAAAAAATAAGGTGAATTTGCTTAAAAAATAAAAAATCTTTATTTTTGCTTCCAAATCAATTTCGTCCTTCAAAATAATCCCCACCCGATACAATACATTTATGCGTTTTTTCCAACCATTGAAACAGTCTAAAAAGTCCTTTTTCGATATGGCCTTTAATGCTTTCGTCAATTCGGCTCTTATTTCATCGATCGAGTAGGAACTGTATCCACGGAGTGGTCTTTTGACTTTAGGGAATAGCCAGAAGTCACTCGGTGCTAAAGCAGGCGAATACGGTGGTTGCGGAACGATATGAGTTGAATTTTTGGCGAAATGGTCTCGAAGCATCATACAAAAACCAAGAGATGTCTATCCATAATTCCGGCCTTTTGCGGCTAATAGCATCACGCATAACACTCTAATAATATTCCGTGTTAACAGTTTGGTCTGTTGGACGAAATTCATAGTGCGCTACGCCACGATAATCAATGAAAGCTGTCAACATGACCTTTATTTTTGAGTGACTTTGGCGTGGTTTTTTCGGTCTTGGTTCAACTTTCAACATTCACTCGATTGATTGGCTGTTTCTGGCTAGTAAGCATAGATCAAAGTCTCGTCTCCAGTAATGATGCGTTTTATGACGTCTTGGTAGTCAGAAGTCATTGTTTTACATATATCAACGTGACGCTGTTTTTCCAAAAAAATTGAGCGTTTTTGGAACTAAACGAGATTTGACGAGTCTAAGGCACAACAAATCTTTTAAAATGGTATTTACTGAACCTTTTGAACTGCCAACAGTATCAACAAGCAGAAGATCTTTGATTTGATTAACGTGTTGTTATCAGTTGGCGTTGATGGTCGTCCGGAAGGCTGTTCGTCCTTAACGCTTTCTCTGCCTTCTTTAAAGTCTTTGTACCTATGTAAACATTTTTTGCGACATAATCTCATTACTAAAGGCCCTCTGTAACATCCTAAACGTTTCCGCGGCAGAATATTCTTTCCGTGAACAAAATTTAATGCAAATTCTTTGCTCAACAAAATCAGACATAGTGAAAATCGATAAACTTACCTTCGTACGTTTACAAAAACACGAGTAGCTCTGCAGCAATTGAATAAATTGACTTGAAACTCTGCATAGATATCAAGGACAGTACTACCAACCTACAAAAAAATAATTGTATGATTTCAAAATACCCACGAATTTTAAATAAGTAATTCACTTTATTTTTTGGTATGATGAAATTTTGAGACGACACTGTCAAAAGTGTTGACGATCTGTTTAGGTTAATATCCTTGAAACGTCTTGTAAGATTCAATGGAAATTTTGTACACTAATATTAAATAATATAGATATAACTTTATGATATTAGATTTACAGAATTTTAATTAATTTTCAACCTCAAATAATTTCGACGCTTCAAAATTAATTTATTTGACAACATAAATGAAATATTGTATTCTAGACCGATCGAAATAACTCGTTAAGAAGGAAAAAAAAAGAAAATTGTTACCTGGACTTTTATAAGTGGAAATGGTAAAGGGGCTTATAATAAACGAAAAAAATAAAATAAAGGCGTGAGCAGGGGCGGCGGAGGCTTGATTTCGGGGGTTGAAATGTTATGAAAAGTTGTATCATCGGGATTTCTGGCGAAAGTTGACGTCAGACAAAAAGTATCCAATACAAAAGTTGTAGATAATGCAAATCTACAACTTTTGTAGAGGTAACTTTTTAACATAACCTCAAAATTTCCGAGAAAAATGCGAAAAACAGTTTTTTTTCTGATTTTTCGTTTTTATTTTTCATTTCCGCAAAAATAATTTAATTCTGACAAAACTTGGTGAAAGTATACCTTTCTGTGTCTTAAATGGCCACAATTTTTTTTAAATAAAAAAAAATCAAGAAGTTTCTGAGATATTCATTTTTCTCGGCCTGAAACACTTTTTCTTCAAAGAAAAATTGTACTTAGAAAAATCATTGTACAGAGTTACGCCGGTAATCATTTTTTTCGTTTTGACATATACTTTTTGTTGAAACAAGAAAATCTGTAATTACAGTTCAAAAACATGCTCAAAAATGCAAAAAATGACTTGCAACAATGACAAATCAAATGTCGAATAGTGAATAAATAAAATAAATAATTTTTTTCCGTAGGATCGATTAGTGTACTTATTTTTTTTAAGTTTGATGAATTCATAGATATAGTGTGTCCAATATAATGATGGGATAGCATTAGGATCTAGGAAATAGTAAGAGATACGAGGTGGCTCAGATTAGAAAAAAGTTTGTGTTTTTTTTAAACCTAACAATATGCCGTTTAGAAAGTTTAAAAATTCCGGGTAGTTCCAAAGATATCCGAAAAGACCCGAAATTTTGCAAAATTATTTAATTTTTTTCTGGCTTTATTTGAAAACTAATTTTTAAACTTCTTTCGCTCTATACAATGGCGTCAAAATTTTTTGCAATTCGACGTTTCGTTTTCGAGGAACCATCATCGGGTTAATTTTTTTAAATACGTCGCTGCTATTTTTATGATAAAATCTAGTCATTTTTAATTCGGGTTTTCGGATTTCGCGTCAACAGTAGAGATTGCCGTTAATACTTTGTATTGCTGAAATCTCAAATGATCCAGAGATAATTTATCATTTGTGCATTACTTAGACTCGACTTAGATATTTATAGCAATACTGTATAAAAAAAGTTTTGGGTCAAACAACGAGACAGATTTTTTTTAATTTTTTTTTAAAAAAAGTGTTTCATGCCGAAAAAAATGAATATCTCAGAAACTTCTTGATTTTTTTATCTAAAACAATTTGTGGTTATTTAAGACACAAGGTATACTTTCACCAAATTTCGTCAGAATTAAATTATTGTTTTTTGCCGAAATGAGAAATAAAAAACGAAAAATCAGAAAAAAAAACGTTTTTTCGCATTTTTCTCGGAAATTTTGTGGTTATGTTAAAAAGTGACCTCTACAAAAGTTGTAGATTTTTGCATGATCTACAACTTTTGTGTTGGATACTTTTTTGTTTGACGTCAACTTTCGCCAGAAATCCCAAAGATACAATTTTTCATAACATTTCAACCCCCGAAATCCACCCTCCTCCGCCCATGCTTACGCATTTATTTATTTTTTTCGTTTACCATTTCCACTTATAAACGTCTAGGTAACAATTGTTTTTTCTTCAAGTGTAATTTGGTTGGACTATTCTAATTTACAGAAACTTGGAAAAAAAAACAGTTCTGTTATAAGATTGAGAGAATGCAACAACTAATAATAAAATATTTATAATATTAAAAAATTGATTGGTACGCTGTAGCTTTTAATTCCTAAAACACCACTTCAACAGTTTCTGTGTTAGTTCTACATCTACTTACACTTTTCTCTACAATATAAGATAATGTAAAAATAATACAGGCTCGTACAACTACCGCTGTTGGTGGGAAAAGCGCGAGGGTGACCTGCTCCATTAGAATTTCCGTCGACTTGATGCAGTTTTCCATAGTTTAAAAGAAAATTCAATAAAAGAAGGTGTTGCTGCTCGGGTTAAAGTTTCTGGGCCATTTCTATATTTAGCGCATTTTTCGTGGCAGCGGGCAACTAGCCAACCGCACAGAAACAATTCCTTGTATTCCAGATCAAAACTCAAACCGTGCGAAAGTTTCGAAACTAATTGTTTGAAAGTTTAAGTTTTCGCACAACTCTCTATCGCCGCCCCTGTTCCGTTTAAAATTATCGGATGGAGTTAAGTTGGCCCTGCAAAAAATTAATTGTTTTAGGGGCTGTGTTCATAAATCATACCTGCGAATGATATGTAGCATGTTACACACAGAAAATAAATTGCTAACTATTTATTGCTTAAGTTATGTTACATAACAAAATTATGAAACGACGCCTGGAGTGTTTTTGCATTGTATTTTGAAGAAGTAGTTTTTGTCTATGATCGTGTCAAAAAATAAATTTTGTATATAATTTCCTGTTAAGAGCTTGTGCAATAAAAGTTCTTATTGGACGTTGTTAGTGTACGATTCAGCTAAAAAAGCTTTATTAGTATTTAATTAATTTATTATTCATTACTAGTTTGGTTTAGTCGAGATCATTAGATATCAGTAAATAATTACTGCCATATTTACAGTTAAATAAAGAAGTTTTAGTAAATATTAAAAAAATTGGAAAAACTGAGTGATGAAATTTTAAAAAAATAGAGTAAAGGAAATTGTAAGTAAATTAAAAAAAAAAATAAAATCCCTTTATTTTGACCTGGAAGTAGTATATGGATGTAATCGAAATTTTGAATATCCAGAGAAACTAGCTATAAGATATCTTTCAAGTTTAACTTATAACAAAATGAATGATGAAAAAACAGTGTTGTAGCTTTCAAATTATATCGACAACGTCCTAATAGAATTTCCCCTAACAGAAGAAAGTTTAGTAATTTTGAAGCAAATCTAAAGCAGCATGGAATGCTAAAGAAGAAGAGTTTCGTTGTGGATAAAATTCTACATAAACATAAATTGTTTCCTTACAAGGTGAATTTGGTTCAACATCTTCATGAAAACGACGTTGAACAAAGAATACAGTTTTATCGCTGGTATTTAAATAATGCAAATAATAATCCCAACTTCCAAAAATCATTTTATGGACAGATGAAAGTAATTTTTCTAACAACGGCATGTTCAACCGAAATACATCATACCACTGGAACTATAATAATCCTAGAATTATAAGAGAAAGAAATTTTCAAAATCGATTTCATATTAATGTATGATGTGGTATGCTAGGTCCAAAAATCTTAGGGCCATATTTTTTTGATGGGATCTTTAACTACTGAACGGTATAACAAATTTTGAGAGATCAATTATTAGTGAACAGAGAGCAATTACGAGTATTTGGAAGAATTAACAGTTAATGACTATGTCCATATTAGTTTCCAAGAAGACTGTGCACCTTCACATAATGCCCAAATAAACATAAATTATTTGAATGCTATGAAGACCGCTGGAATGGTACAAGAGGACCCATACATTGGCCGCTACGATCCCCAGATATTATTCCATTGGATTTTTTTCTCTGGGGTTTCGTAGAAAACGAAGTTTATCTAACACCACCAAATAACATTGATCAGTTGAAATACCGAATTAGTACCGCAATAAATAATATTCCACATAACGTTAAATTAAATGCAGTTAGAAGTGTAATTCGAAGATGCGAATTATATATTGAAAGAAATAGACAACAGTTTGAACAGTACGGTTAAATGTCATGTACAATTTTTTGTTTATTAAAATTACTAAGTTATTGTTACACACATATTTTTCCTGTACCTTAACTGTCTAAGATTTGTTTCAAGTTTACTAAACTTTCTTCTGTTAGGAAATATTCTATTAGGATAACGTTGTCGATATAAATGTAAAGTCGTTACACTGTTTTTTCTATATTCGTAATAAACTTGCAGCATATCGACTAATTCATTAAAATTATTCATTTTGTTACAAGTTGAAAGGTGACAGCAATTACCAACAAACCGATATGTGATAGATAGCGGTATACAAAATTGTTTTTCCAGCGTCTTCTATTTAATATGATTTTTTGGCACACTTAAATATTACAGCAAATTTCATGTAATACCTTTTAAAAAATACTTAGTAAATGAAAACCCAAGTGATTTCCCCAGCAAAATCGTGAACAATTTTTTTTAAACAATAAAAATTGCAAAAAATGAAATTTTTTTGTTTTTTTTTTATAATATCTCGAAAAATAATGATAGAATCGTCTTACTCTCAATAGGCCTTTTGTAGAGAATAAAAAAACCTATAAAATGTTTTTTGTGCGAGCCCATCGGTTCATTTTTTACAGAGAAAATCCGGAAAACCTCTAAAATATACCTTTTTTCAAAAATTCATAACTCTGTCAAATTTGAAGCTGGAAAAACAATCTTGTGGAAAATTACACATAATAATATGTAGTTTAATCGTGCCCAAGATGGTTTCTGTCCGATGCATAGTTTTTGCACAATTGCATTATAAACAAATTAGGGTCTTTTTGCACGGCGCGGTGTGGCGATTTATCAAAGTGGTCCGATTTAAATTCTGAAAACGGTGTCTGAAAGTAGACGACAAAATCTCCAATTTGTATATCTCGAATTTTCGCCTGGGTGATGGGAAATATGCTAAAAATGCCCTTGAAAGTCGCCCGAAACAATCGAAACTACGCTCCAGCCAGAGTCCTCCGCTCCCTGCTTCCCCCACTACCGCGTACTTTCGATCGTTTCGAGCGACTTTCAAGGACATTTTTAGCATATTTCCCATCTCAGGCGAAAATCTGAGATATACAAATTGGAGATTTTGTCGTCTACTTTCTGATGTCGTTTTCAGAATTTAAATCGGACCATTTTTGATAAATCGCCACGCTATGCAAAAAGACCCTAATTTGTTTATAATGTAATTGTGCAAAAACTATGTATCGGACAGAAAACATCTTGCGGACGATTAAACTACATATTATTATCTGTCATTTTCCCCAAGATTGTTTTTCTAGCTTTCAATTTTTGAAAAATGGTCTATTTTAGAAGTTTTTCCGGATTTTCACTGTAAAAAATGAACCGATTGGGTCGTACAAAAAACCATTTTATAGGTTTTTTATTTTCTACAAAAGTCTTATTGAAAGTAACACGATTCCAACATTATTTTTCAAGATATTACAAAAAAAAAAACAAAAAAATGTCATTTTTTTGCAGTTATATTGTTTAAAAAAAATTGTTCACAACTTTACTGGGGAAATCACTAAGTATTTTTTAAAAGGTAATACGTGAAATTTGCTGTAATATATAAGTGTAAAGACAGCCTCTTTTTTCGCTCTATTGGTTGGCTTATTAGAAACTGGACACTGTAAAAGGCTGAAAGTTTTCTTAATTTTTCTCAAAAATTTCGTTATGCAAAGGCATACAAGTTTCATATGGTTGGAAAGAAAATTAAAACGTGCACTAAAAATTTATACAGTGTGACGAAAAAAAAAAAATTGTGGACCAGTATAAAGGAAATAACATCCTATTTAAAAATATACATATACTTTACGGGTGTCCAGACATAGGTAATAGCTCGAGGTCTTTATAATCAATCAGACTGTATAAGCAAGTTCTAAGCTGAACATTCTAGTTTCCAGTGATGTATCACTATTATTTGCAACTGTAATATCATTTAAAATTTCTGACTTTATACACCGATATTTCTGCATTTTGCGCATATGTCCACAATTAATGTGTTTATTGCTTGAAACAGAATTATTAGAGAAATCACGGAATTTGGTTTATTACTTATCGGACCTATATGTATACGTTTCCAAAACATAAACATCGATCACTTTATTTGCGACACAATTCGCTGTTCGATTGTTCAACGCAAACTCGACTTTCAAAATACATAAATGTTTCGGAACATTAAATACAGAGACAAAGCACCAGCCAGTACATAGGAGGATGCCCGAGAGAGGTATATATTCCTTATCGTGAAGCATCTGAACATTACTGTTGACTTTATTAATCTAATTTAGGCGACCGCGACGTTATCAGGACAAGGAGAAAAAGTTTTATTGCGGTGTAACTTTCGGTTACGTCGCGGTCGTAAGTCCTTTGATAATTTCGTTAGATGTGAAACGAAAGACTTTTTATAATAAGTACAAGAAAAAATATTCTTAAAGTTTATAAAATCATAAGGTCGTTTGCTATTCCTTTTATTCAAAAGATTTGTCTGAAATTGTTAACTTTTTGCAGGATATTTGTTCGTCAAAATTAACACACAAAGTTTAAATGAAGTTGGGGTCATTCTTGCTGCTTATGAAGATATTACGAATATATACAGGGTGGTCAAATGAAAACGAAAAAACGCACAGACTCGTCGATTTTAGATTAAAGGGGGACATTGTTTGCTGGTATTTTTGACTCTGCCACTTTCACCTCCAAGCTAGGGTAAGCATCACCCCAAAATATTTACATGGCATTGGGGATTGAGTAATATTTCTTTTGAAAGCTTATAATTCTCTTTACAACAGACTTCAAATTTTATAATTCCAGAAACCAAATCGACCTGAAGATGATACCCAAAGAGATGTACTATCAGTGTTTCTCAAGATGGAAGTTACGTTGGAATAAGTGCATAAAATCATAGAGGGACTGTTTTGAACGAGATGGGATAAAAGTTTGAGATTAAATCTTCTGAAAAATTAACAATTCTCGTTATTTTCTGATCAAATCTCATAAAGTCTCACTTGCCCATTATAATCGAATCAAGCCAGTACATGTTGTAGGACATTTTAAAATAATTCAAAACTTAAACACCCCAAGTACTTCCGTTATCACTTTTCTCTAGGTCTGATATTTTTATTATCACGTGGATTCACTTAATTTTTTGATCCAAGAAAGTCCTACGCTTAACAATTTTACTTATATTTTTATATTTTTCGTGACACATCCAGAATCTCTCGAGACACAGCAGTGTACAGCGGCTCAAGTTTGGAAACACTGGTAATCTAATATTTATAAGTCGAAAAATTTTCACAGCATTATTGCTATAAACACATTTTTTTATGTTCGAATAAAACATAAAAAGTCAAGCGTTAAAATTTTTAAATAAAAATAAAACTGAATATAAATTTAACTTTTCTCACTAATTTTTGGTAAACATTAAATTAAAATAAAAACTATTTAAGAAATACCACAAATAAATACCTACAGACAATACATTAGTTTTTCTTGGAGATATCAAGATAGAGATATGGAAATTGTCTAAAGTCCTTCCAATTTATAAAAAAGACCGTTTCGATTCGATCTAATTTTTGCAAAGTTCCAGAAATATTCTCGTACAATCGCCTTTATCATCACGTCAGCAAAACGTTAATCATCCGTCAACACGGATTTATGAAGAGACGCCCAACCACTACCAATCTTGTAAATGTTACTCAATTTACTTCTGAGGTATTAGACAATCAATCACAGGTTGACGTAATTTACGCGGAAGGAGTTTGATCGACTTGATAATGGAATACTGTTGAAGAAATTAGTTGGATGTGGCTTGTCACTACCAGTAATTTGTCTACTTAGCTCTTATCCTGGCTTTGGATCACATGCCTCCTCTGGGGTGACTCAAGGACGCTACTTAGGACCCCTGATAGTTAATGTATCCATAAATGATATAGCGAACGTTATTGATGTTACTTTGGGCAGGCGATCTAAAAATTTATAGTGAAATACGATCCCTTATGATGGCGTTCATCTGTTTAATAACTTAAATCGAATTGAAGAATGGTGCTTTATAAATTGTCTTAGTTTAAACCCGTTTAAATATAATGTAATGTCTTACTATTTGAAGAATCAGATAAGTTAGATCATATAAAAAGGCGTTTTTTTTTTAAAAGATGATGGTGTTTATCCTAAAATTTGCGTGCTCCATGAATTTCTCCTTCAAAGACATAACTTTAATACTATAAATAGAAATAGGCGGAATCATTGCCGTTCTGGTTATGCATAAAATAATCCACAATCTGTTTGATGACCTAGTCAAACAAAAGTTTGGTATTAGTGTTCCTAGAATACGTAATGGAAGTTAATTCCATTACCTTCCATTTGCCTATTCCTAGAACTAATATGTTAATCAATTTTTTTGTTTATCAATGTTGCAGCGGTTATAACTCTCTACGTAGTCAACTAGACATTATACAGTGCCTTCAAAAAATGCTTGAGTCCCACGTGGCCGAGCCTGATAGGCAATCAAACTTACAATGGAGTCAATGATTAACACAAACTTCTTCAAAGACAGAAAAAGAGTCCAGTGTAGTACGTAGTATAATTCTTTACAAACTTTGAACATCAATCTGCAAAATGTGTTTCTTTTTTCAATAGAAAACAATCATTTATTACATTTTTATTTACAAAGTAAAGTAATCATACTCTCCTAAAATATTTTGAATTTTTATCTCATTCTATATTGAAAAAGTATTTTTTGATTGAAGGTTATACTTTTAAAAATATAGTCTCTTTTGTAATCCAAAATTTACTATGCGTTTTATGCACTCAAAAACGTGTCCAAGTTTATTTGGTCTCTAAAGGTGTGAAATCAGGACTTCAAGCTGGTCACAAATTCCTTGTAATCAATCTATCAGCATAAAATTCCTGAAGATATCTTACAGTTTCTGCTGCAGTCTGTGCTGTGGCTCCATCTTGTTGAAAATATCAATGCTGCAGTTCACGTTGCATTAATTTCAAGGCTTCTTGTAAAATGTAACGGTAACGTTTTTCATTTATTACGTCTCGGAAAAAAAATTGAGCCTATTATCCGTTTTTTCTTGAAACTGCTACACAGATACCTATCTCTGAGGATGTAACAATGTTTCTTTCAATAGAATTATGCGAATTTAGAATTATGGAAATTTTCTGCAGCCCAAGTTCTACAGAGTGTTTCAGAAAATATGGGTCAACACACGGGCGCAGATTCCTAACCTAAAAACAAGATTATTTTTTCATATCAATATGGGTCCGATTTCGCTTCGTTCCTTAGCTATGTAACAAAAGTTGGGGGGATGTGCGGTAACTTATTGGTTAGTTCTCGGAACGGATGGGCCAAAAAGTAAAATATTCCAGTCAACTCTAATTATCGAAAGTTAAGAGTTTTCAAGTAGGTAGCGTCGTCCTTCGGAGAAATTTAGCAATATTTTTTAACCAGTTCACTTAAATTGTCGGGGACATGTGTTGAGCATCTAGTATAAAGAGAAAAATCGATATTTCAAATAACGAGTAAAATGCATTCCAAAGAACGTAGGAATTCCAAGAATAAGTTGTTAGAATGTTGTCAGGAAAAGTAAAATAGCTGGTTTTTAGGCGGATTTTCAAAGCTATTAAGAATATATTAAATGAGATGGCTAATTCGTCCCGTATTGTTATGCGGAGTCACAAGAGGAAGGAATAGGGTTGTTTGTAAGCCTAGTCACAGAATCATGTAAATAAATGTAAGTCCAGTCAATTAGGTAATTATTAACATGGCATAGTTATGCCAAAGCGTCCCGACATTCAGGGTTCCCGCCAGTAAGATAAGAACAGAAACTTCTGGATTCAAGAAATGGGCGTGTTGAAGCGAAGTGTCGAATTCAGGAGAGATCTACGAAAAAAAGTTAGTTCTTCCTTAGGTTCCACAATGAGCAGTCGACTTAGTTTTAGAGTCTCGGACTAATTAATTAACTTTAATAATGGATAAAGTTTTTTTCCAAATTTTGCTATGAATCTCGCATTCCCTGAATCTCGGTACGCTGTCGCGTGTCAATAAACTAATTAATAATGTTGTTCGAGCCATTGTGTTGTTATTTTGTTTGTTTGTTTTATTTATTGTTAATAAAACCATTCCTGGAAGTTGTGGTGTTTTTTTATGTTTCTCTCAACTTGTGTCACCCTGTATAGCCAGCCACTGGATTACATTCTACGTAAGCAATAAAGGGTGTCTGAAATTCATTCTCTGAACGTACAACATTTCTAAGTTCCCACGTATTAATTAAAGTATAATGATAATTGTAAACTCCTTTTCGAGAATTGAATAGTAAACTCTTTTGAAATCCAGACTCGTTATGATACTGGTCATAACGGTAGTAGATAATTAAAGAAGTAACCCCTCAGGTTACAGCTACAAAGTGTCAAAATTTTAAAATAAAATATGTTTTTTCCATAATATAGATTTCAACTTGAGGGAATTAAATGAAATTTGGACAACTAACAACTTACAACCGAATACACATTCCTAGGTATTATTATGCTGAACATAAATTACAGGACCGAACTAACTTGCAAACCCTTGGCATAAAAACACGAAAAATTGGTAATTTTTCTTTGGTAATTCCTGAAACACCAACTTAAGAAAATCAAATTTACTGAGCGCCAAAATTAATCTGGTCCAGTGGGAATCGGGCATAACAGTATAAAACTAGTCATTTTAAATTAGTTCCGATTTGGTAAATCGTAGTGTGTAGGTGTATTTTCATTGTTCACCTTATTCTGTAATTAGTGTGTAAAATATCTCTGCCGATATCGGTAACGTAATAATATTTTTTCTTCTTTCATCGCTGATATCCGTGAAAAGTCGCCATTAGCGAATTTTGGCGACTCGGGACACGTCGATTTCACAATTTAAATTCAGGAATGTCCCACGCCGATAAACAGACTGCGGAGGAGAGGTCCTCGTCGCATCGTTCGGAGCGTTCCTACGGCCAGGATAGAGTATTATTACCACATTCCAAATTCTGTCTAGTCAAATACGGGAAAAGAATTCTTGATAACCGCCGATGGTATCGCCGTTTTAAAATACGTTTATTTTTCGTGGTTCCGGATGATTTCCTTTAGATTTCTCGAGAGAAAAAGTTTTTTGGGACAGTTAGTTCAGGTTTGTAAAGTACAGAGTGAATCAAACTTGATCGAAATTCAGGGAACTTCAAGAACGGGCAGTATAAAACAAATGGCACATTGTCTAGTTGAATTTTTAAGATAAATTCAATATGGTCATATCAAATATTTGATATTCTAATTCTCATGATTAGCAATAATTTTTTTTAAGTGTATAAATACACAGATTGTTAAAGAGATTAAAGCGCAATGAAGCAAACTTGTGTTTATTTTTTAATGGGAATCACAGTTGGCTATAATCTACAAAGCAAGATAACAAAAGTTTTCTCGAGACTTTGATAACTTAATATAAAGTAACTAGTAAAATAAGAGGAATGAGAAGATATTTTATTCAAATTTGGCAAAAGAGGGTTTTCCACAGATGTTAGAGTAGAATTAATTTTCAGCTAAAATAATGGCTAATACAGATATTTCTAAAAATAAACACCTGTTTTCAATTTATAATTGTAACTAAAATCAAATTTAGCTTATTAGAACAATGGATTTTCTTATTACAAACACTCTAAAATTATTGTAATAATTAACAGTAATTACTATCTTAAATGCATAATTGTTATTGCATGAGTTCGCAAACAAAACCACGTCCGTAAGCATCTGTAGTTGCCAACTGCGTGCACTAAACAAACTCCATTAAAATATGGAACAAAATGAAATAAAACTTACCATTTCTAGAGAAAATGTTTGCGATGTACGGTACGAGATGAGGTTCCTACTTGCTGTGCGAGTCGTCGAGTACTAATTGTGGGGTCTTCGTCAAGATTTTCCAACACTGCATCTTCAACATTAAGGTTCACTTGCTGACCACGCCCTTCCCCTCGAGGAATAACACTTCCCGTATCTCGCAGCCGCTGAGCGCACTGTAGGATTGTATTTGCACATGGGGGGTGACGTTATGGCCATCGTTCCCGGTACAACCTAGTCGCCGCGAGTGCATTTTCTCCGACTGCACCATACACTAACACCATATCGACACTGTCACTATCGTGGAATTACAAAATAAAAACTTTTGTCTGGAATCTTTCACTTTTTAATATTGATGGGTCGATGATGATGCCTAATATTTAATAATTAAGTGAATAATGATTTCAATACAAATACAAAATCAATTGTCTGCACAAATTTTTTGACAATGTAACCTAACCTTCTTTTAATATTATTAGTATTAAATTATACCGACTTAAATTATAAGGTTGCAGCTCGGGTAGAATAGACATTTCCAAAATTTTTAATAAATAACACAGGGACAACAAATTCAAAATAGTGTTTTGTTAGTAGTTTACACAATTTTTATGAACATTAAACCAGTATCATAAATAACTTTGAATTTACACTATATTATTTTTTAATGTAGTACGTAGTGTAACTATCTGCTATTCTACATGCGACTTCAGCATCGGCATGCCCTGTTTCTGGCATGTACAACTGAAAGTCTCTCACGTAGAATACCTGCGTATTAATATAATTTATAGAGTTTTAGCTTTAGCAGATTTATGTAGGTGGCCGGATCCCCATTTTATTTGGATAATTCTCCCAACCTTTATCACGTTTAACGTTACCTTAATAAATAGGCCATACAGGGTCAGCCCAAAATCGAATTACGTTTTACAGTAAATATATTCGAGGACGATATAAAAGCGGGCCCTAGTTTCAGTTTTACTGCGGATGGCGGCGAATTACAATTTATGTGGGAAAGCAAAGGTATACGAATGTGATAAAACTGACATTCGTTAGAAAAAATAATCCTGAAGAATGTGGTTGCGTAACGGACTTAATGATTTATTGCCTCTACTTTGATTGTATTTTATTGGTACTTGTTTATGAAAATCCTCACAGAATAGGCCCCCTTTTAAATGAAGGATAATATACATATTATAATGGTAACACGAAACTGAAAAGAACGTTGAACATATTAAAAAGCTGACAAGTTAAGAAAAGTTTAATACGTGCGTTTAGAATAAGTCAATCCGTTGGTATTATAAACATGGCTTTTCTTCCAAATTTTCATTGCGATCAATAAAACTTTAATAATATCCAAGAAACTTTTACGAATAAATTGCTTTTTTTGAAAGTATCTTTAGTTCTATACATTGAATTTCTGTTGACATTAATTAAACTCAGAACGCACGTTAAAAATGAATCCAAGGTCTACAGGGACCTGATGTCTAGACGTGAACAAGAGGGAACCTTCATTAATGACCATTTCAAAGGGACATTGTCTATAGAAATCCGTTCGCAAAGTTGGTAACAACGGATGCTTTAAAAGGACCTTTGGTGACTTGATGATATGGCAAGGCAGTCTGTCGAATGTTATTTCCATTCCACAGTCAGTTAAATATAAAGTAATAAATTATAGAAGAGGAGATAATTACTTTGTGTATAATTAAAATTGAATGTAGGAGAGCAAAAATAGGCAAATTATAATTTATTGTAGAGATTCAGACAGTGCGTCATGGTGATTTCAACAGTGATTTGTTTTAGAGACAATAATTTAGGTCTCGATTGGTTCACTGGTCGGACTAAATATCCTATATTGTACGTTATAATTATTTAATTATCACAGGGCAACAAAATTTTACGAAAGGTCACAGCCAAAAACCAGGCCTCGCTTGCCCGAAGGTTTTTGGTGCGTAGAATCCGAATCTGGAATCAGAATTGCTCCTATACGTCACGTTTCCGAGATTTTCTAACCTAAAAGTGCAAAAAACACGTTTTTTGCAATATTTGAGCTTATATCACAAAGCGAAACATTTTTTTTTAACGAATCATGCCCTAAAATATTGCTTCTGATTCTCGCGCTTTCGACTTTCCCGATAACATTAAGGATTCTAATGCTTTCAATACATTATTTAACAGTATTTCACCTTTATTGCCTTCACCTGAGCAGAATAAGCTTCTAGAAAAATATCATTTGGCCTCACCTTCACACAGTACTTTTTATTTTCATACTATTAGCACTGAGGATGTTGTCAAATATGTTAGTATGATCAAAGGTCATTCCGCTGGCTCGGATTATATTTCCTTAAATATGCTCAAGCTTGTTATACCTCATCTTATAAATCATATCACCTTCGTTATTAATACATCAATTCTGACATCTACTTTTCCTCATGCTTGGAAAAATGCTAATGTTCTTCCTTTATCTAAATTATCTAATCCATCTGAACTGAGGCATTTTCGACCGATAAGCATTTTACCTACTGTTTCCAAAGTGATTGAATTAGCATTAAAATCACAAATATCACCATTTGTTCTTGATAATAATATAATTCCCCCTTGTCAGTCTGGCTTTAGGACGCTGCACAGTACAACTACTGCCTTGGTGCATATTACTGACGAAATCCTTAAAGCTACAGACAAGGATCTAGTCACATGTCTCATCCTTTTAGAATACAGCAAGGCGTTTGCTACATTGGACCACAATACCTTATGCGATAAACTCATTTATTTTGGCTTTAACATCACCGCTTCCTCCTACATTCGTAGTTATCTGACTGGGAGATCACAACAAGTTCTCGTGAACTCAGGTATGTCCGACACTTTGCCGGTGACCCATGGGGTACCTCAGGGGTCCATATTGGGGCCTCTGTTGTTTTCCTTATATATTGCCTACTTTTATAAATATTTAAACACGTGCAGAGTGCATCATTACGCAGATGATTCACAAGTTTATTACAGTTTTCCTGTAGGGAATCATTAATAATGATTTAACATTATTACTTAATATCTCAGCCGCTCACAGGTTATTACAATTGAATCCAAATAAGTCCAAGGTCTTAGTATTTGGTCCCAAAAAGAAAAGATGCACCATAAAATCCCAGATCAATGTTAAATTAGGAAACACTGTGTTAGACGTTGCTGATAGTTGTAAAAATCTGGGGCTCTTGTTTGATGATGAGTTAAGATTCACTAAACATGTAAATACTCTTTGTCGCTCATCTTACAATACGTTAAAGCAACTGTATCCTCATAGGAGTATAATGAGCTCGAAATTAAAAATTAACATATGTGTTCCTCTAATTTTTTCAAGATTGTCGTATTGTGATTGTGTTTATGGGCCAGCCCTACTAAGTACTGATATAATACAATTACAAAGCTGCTTTAGGTTTGCGTACGGTGTCAGAAAATTCGAACGAGGTGTGTGTTAATTCGAAATAACCATTATCTTAACCTTGTAAACACTCGGAGATTGCATCTATTAAGCCTTACTCACAAGATATTGGTCAGTAGTACTTCTGAATATCTGCATAGGAAATTGCAAAGGCTCCACAAAGAATCTGCATTATTTAAATCTCGTTACTGGCGCCTCTTAGAAATTCCTCACCATGCCACTGCTTTATACACTAGAAGCTTTATCTATCAGGCTTGCAAGGATTATAATGCTTTACCTGTAGAATTTAAAAACCATTCAATTCTGAATTTCAAGAAAAAATTAAAGCAGTGTCTCTCGCATGGGACTCGTACCAGTTATTGACCAGGTTTTCTTCGCTCTTTTTATTATTATATCGCATAATTTAATTCTCTCTAGTTTGTTTTTGCATTTAGCTATTTTGTATATTTGGCATTAATAGTTTCCATACATTTGTTCTATGATTTCATTTTGTACATTTATTTAAAATTTTATCTTATTTTTTTATGGTAGTTTTTTATTTTTTTTACTAGTACCTACTTGTAATGATCCTATTTTCTCTGCTTATGTTATTTTTAGATTCCGTCAGATGCTTTAATTACTGTTAATATAAATTACTTTTCTAATTGCATTTCTATATAGTTTGATTTATTATCAAAATTAACCCCAACTTATTTCGAATTTTTAGTAAATTTCAACTAATAACAGATAAATCTCCCATGGTGTCGCTTCTACTATATTAGGTGTGACTAAATATAGTAACAAGCACCTAATTGCTTTTTAAACGAGGATTCACGTTTCCATTAACAGATTCACACAGATAGGGCCATTCAGTCGCTCGTAAAAATCCTGTACTGAGCTAATATTTAATCACATTAGAACCCTAGCGGAATATTTTCACATTCAGCGCCATGCTAGGCGACAGGAGTTTTATTCCTTGCTCGTTTCCAAGAAAATTTAATTATCAATTACTTCATAAGCGACTTCAGTGGTATCTTATTAAATCTTATTTAAATCTGAAAGGGTAATTTTAATATCTCAGAATTAAATTCGAAGAGGAGGGAGTTTTTTCCTGGCGCGAGTTCATAATTTACCGACAAGTGGGCAGAGAAAAAAATCAGTTCGAGAAAATAACTTTATTAAAACTCAAGTTCTAAAAATTTTGCAGATATTTAACAAAGACTTCACCATTTTTATAAAAAATGTAAAATGGTTTGTGTCGTTTCTGTCAGATCTATATTAAGGAAGTTTATATCGTCCTTATAAAGCGAAATTAAATTATTGACATCTAATTAATAACACCTAATGACAGTGAAGAATAATATAGTTTCGAAGTCAAAGCCTTAAAGGCGTTCTAGAATATCGGACATTTTATCAGTGGCAGTTATGTTAACATATTCACCCGCAATCTTTATTATACAGATAGATGTGCTATTCATATGATTGTTTATTCTGTCTGCGTTCTCTATAGATAACGAGGAGACTATATATTTTAGGTTAGCAAAGTTAATTTATTTTAGTTTCATTTTCATCATAAATGATTGTCTCTTTTTTATAGCGAGGGAAAATAATTTAAGACACATATATATGATATAAATCACATATCACAAATAACTTCAAGTAACACATTGAAAAATTTAATGTTAAATAATATATTTCAAAAAGGCTCTAAGTGGTTTTTACTCACATTCGTTATTGTAACGAGCGTTCAAATAAAAACGTGGTCAAGTTGGTTCTGAAAATTTTGACGTAGGGCGTAGCGTATAGCAAATGATTTTAAACGTCATCTGTCAAAGCGCTATATCGCTGCTATAAATTTGAATATTTTCGTTTTAAAAAGCGTTTAAAATGGTGTTTTCTCAAGAACAAAAAGTGTTTATCATAGAGTCCTACTTTAGAAATGGACGCAAGATTGATGGAATATGGAAGTATTCTATTGAGGAATGTTTCATAGAATTTCAAAATCAATTTCCCGGCGTTGTTGAGTACAAAATTTTTCAAAGTGCAGTTCAGCGTTGTGTTAATGTTTTTCGTGAAACGGGCAGTGTAACAANTTTACAAGGCGAATTGTATTTAACTGAAGGTAAATAAAGTAGGGTAATAGGGTAAGCGATCGAAATAAAAATGGAAAGAGCAGTGACAAAGCTTGAATATCAACCAGAAGTAAGAAAATAGGTGCCGAAGAAGTCCAGGTCACGCAAATGGAATCAACTCGTAATGGAAACACTGCCTCTAGAGGTTCATTTCGTTCGGTCTATCTGCGTCAAAACCAAATCCCGAATATTGATGAGCAAAAGGTCACTTCATTTAAATGTATCACATTCTTATCCGAGCATATTGCTTTGATATTCGCTTAATTTTATTTATTAGATTTCGCTCTCAAGGGGGTTTTCCTCTATCTGTTTCTTATTTCGTTGGGAATTTAGTTATTTGGCAAAAAATATCTATGTACATATTTGTTTTACTGCATATATTACTTTACTCTTTTTATAGAATGATACGTGGACATAATCTAAACCTTCAAATTTAAATCAGAACTCAAGTATATTTTTCTGCACGCAGTAGGCAGTGGATAAAAATTTAACTATTGCCGCTATTAAAGATTTTCTGCCTCTTTAATTCAGTAATTATACATAAAATGTTTTACGAGGGTGATTCAAATATATACGAGACCTTCACTCTAGAGTTGAGTGGAGTAGCTCTAGATTTACATAATTATTTCAAACTTCAAAGAAGGCCGACACTTATGATAACACATATTTTATACGTCGACCTTTTCTGAGCACGCAAATAGAGTACTGATCACTTTTTTCAAAGAAATAATTGACTTTTGGTTTTAAATACGTAAAAAGACCTTCTTGTGAAAATATCGAAAGCATAATTACAAAGATTTTCCTGTTAAATCATACCTACAATCCCACATAATATTATGCATTATATATTAACATTGATAATATTTGTAATATAGAGGTTTTAAATGATATACAGTAAGCCGGCTTTTTTATAAAAAGATCCTTAAGCGCTTTTTATAAAAATCACTTCTAGAAAATGTATTACATATTACTACATCTAGAATTTCACGTATATACAGCCCAAAAAACTTACTTAAGGTACATTTTCTGATGTTTTCAGGTGCTCCGTGATCTTTCAATGCGAAAAATTAAAAAAAGTTGTTCTAGCTTAGCGTTACACTTCATCACTTCCTGGATGGATTGTTCTATCATTGTCTTACTAAACATTAGGCTGATTAAAAAAAATCGAGTATTTTTTTTTCAAAATTCCCTCTCAAATAGATTCAGGGAGGTGAGACGACATGCCTGTAAAAATCGGAACGCTTAATATTTATAGGTCACTCATCGCGATTTTCTATTTTTCATTTAAATAACATGGAAAAAAGTATTTCTCAGTTTCAGAATTCTCTATCTTAATAACCAATTTAAATGACCGTATTCTTGTAGGGAATTGAACTTTTTACAAAAAATGTCCCTTATCATTTTTTGATAAACCTACTGGTACAAAAGTTATTTAAATTCAAAGATAAATTTATATGATAATTACACTTTTTTCTCCAGTTCCAGGTAAAATGATTAAAGTTATCATGAAATATTATAAAAAAGACATTTAGAAGTCAAAATTGATAAGTTTATCAAGTCTTTCAAATTAATATGACTGAAAAACTCACTCTTTAGTATTAAGCTATTATAAAAGCAAGGAATGGACTGTAACTAATGTAATGGCGACAAGAGAAAGAGAAAAAAGAAAACTATGCTAACTTGCCAAATGATGATGATGTACATATCACACTATTATGGTAAAACACACCAAAGGTAAAAGGAGACGAGTGAGGGAGGAAGGGGAGGATGTTGGCTACCGTGTGCACAATTTGATTTCACTACAAAAGTCAAAAAAAACTACTATTGTTTAAAATTAAAATGATTTATACCAATATTTGTATCGATCCGTTCGAATTCTATCACACGTCTGATTTTTTGTATTTTTTTTTTATTCAGATTTCTTCGTGGCTACAAAACAGTACACACAGCGGTATCTATTCCTTGGAGTTTAAACTATCAAAGGATTTCTAATATTTGAATCCATTTTTTGGCTTAAATATTCCCATTTCTGGGAAGAATCAATTAAAATCCTATTCCCCTATTTATATTATTAAATAGTATTTAAATTTTTTTAAAATTATTTCTTTACTAAATGTCATTTATCATTAGTAAAGAAATAGTCATATCAATTCGAAAGACTTGATAAACTTATCATCAATTTTTACTTTTAAATGCCATTTTTATAATATTTCATGATAACTTTAATCATTTTACCTGAAACTGGAGAAAAGAGTGTAATTAAATTTAAAAAAATTTAACTTTGAATTTGAATGACTTTTGTACGAGTAGATTTATCAAAAACTGATGAGGGACATTTTTTGTAGAACGTTCAATTTCCTACAAGAATACGGTCATTTAAATCCGTCTACTGGTTTTTAAGATATAAAATTCTGAAATTGAGTAATACTTTTTCCCATGTTATTTAAATGGAAAATAGAAAATCGCGATGCGCGACCTCTAAATATTAATATTAAGAGTTCCGATTCCGTATAATTTAGGTGTTTTTATAATTATTATTTTTTAAACTTAATAATTTTAATTATTATAATATTGCNTATTACATATTACTACATCTAGAATTTCACGTATATAAAACCCAAAAAAAAACCTAAGAGTGTCCATAAGGGGGGCATTTTAGAAAATCTAAGTTAGTCTCTTCACTGTATCTGTTGAACATACAGAAAATTGCGTATTATAAACACAATCACACCCAGCAAAATGCTTTTAGGAAACTATTAAATCGTGCATTATTCACAATTATTGAGTATCTTTACAAATTTGCTTGACAAAACGGGAAAGGTACATTTTCTGATATTTTCATGTGCTCCGTGATCTTTCAATGCGAAAAATTAAAGAAAGTTGTTCTAGCTTAGCGTTACACTTCATCACTTCCTGGATGGATTGTTCTGTCATTGTCTTACTAAACATTAGGCTGATTAAAAAAAAATCGAGTATTTTTTTTTCAAAATTCCCTCTCAAATAGATTCAGGGAGGTGAGAAAAAATCTGAACGCTTAATATTTATAGGTCACTCATCGCGATTTTCTATTTTTCATTTAAATAACATGGGAAAAAGTATTTTTCAGTTTCAGAATTCTATATCTTAATAACCAATAGACGGATTTAAATGACCGTATTCTTGTAGGGAATTGAACTTTTTACAAAAAATGTCCCTTTTCATTTTTTGATAAACCTACTGGTACAAAAGTTTTTCAAATTCAAAGATAAATTTATATTATAATTACACTTTTTTCTCCAGTTCCAGGTAAAATTATTAAAGTTATCATGAAATGTTATAAAAAAGGCATTTAGAAGTCAAAACTGATAAGTTTATCAAGTCTTTCAAATTATTATGATTCACTGTTTAGTATTAAGCTAATATAAAAGCAAGGAATGGACTGTAACTAATGTAATGGTGACAAGAGAGAGAGAGAGAAAAAAGGAAACTATGCTAACTTACCAAATGATGATGATGTACATATCACACTATTATTAGGTAAAAGGATACGAGAGAGGGGGGAAGGGGAGGATGTTGGCTACCGTGTGCACAATTTGATTTCACTACTATTTCACTATCAAAGGATTTCTAATATTTGAATCCATTTTTTGACTTAAATACTCACCATTTCAGGGAAGAATCAATTAAAATCCTATTCCTCTATTTATATTATTAAATAGTATTTAATTTTTTTTTTAAATTATTTCTTTACTAAATGTCATTTATCATTAGTAAAGAAATAGTCATATCAATTCGAAAGACTTGATAAACTTATCAATTTTGACTTTTAAATGCCATTTTTATAATATTTCATGATAATTTTAATCATTTTACCTGAAACTGGAGAAAAAAGTGTAATTAAATTTAAAAAATTTAACTTTGAATTTGAATAACTTTTGTACGAGTCGATTTATCAAAAACTGATGAGGGACATTTTTTGTAGAACGTTCAATTTCCTATAAGAATACGGTCATTTAAATCCGTCTACTGGTTTTTAAGATAAAAAATTCTGAAATTGAGAAATACTTTTTCCCATGTTATTTAAATGGAAAATAGAAAATCGCGATGCGCGACCTCTAAATATTAATATTAAGAGTTCCGATTCCGTATAATTTAGGTGTTTCTATAATTATTATTTTTATTATTTTTTAAACTTGTATAATAATTTTAATTATTGTAATATTGCAATTTTCATTAAATTGTTAATGTTTCGTTCAGTTTTCATCGTTTCTTTGGTCTAGAAATGAAGAGTACGCGTCAAGATCGTGAATTAAACGTCTGTAAGAAGGCAACCGCTCTCTTACATACATGGCTGCGCACCCTTCTGAACGCTCAATCGCTATTTGTTTATAGCTTCAAATAACAGTGGAAAAAATTAATGTTTACACTGCAATTACTCATAATTTGTAGTATTTAACGTGAAACTCAAACTCAACCTTTCAAACGCCGTCAGCAGAATTACAAAATACCGACGCATTCAAAAAATTGCAAAAATTGCATTTTTCGAGTTTTTAACGGCGTTTTTCTCGAAAACTATGCGTTTAACAAAAAAATTGCAAGGGACATTTTCATCTTAAAATGGGTCAAAGAACAAGAACGTACTTTTATTTTGCCAAAAACTAAGTTCTCAGTATTTTGCAAGTTTTTTGTTAATAAAAAACTTATCGACATCCGGGCAAACTTCTATCCAAAAAAATCGTGTTCTGCAGCTCAAAATACATAAAAAACACTTGGTTAACTTCATCTAAATGAAGGAGGCAATTGGGACCCCCCTGGCTACAGGACTATGAAGAACAACCATGAACTGAACAATAATAGTTCGACAATTTCTTCTTTTTATCGATAACCCTAGATAATGTCCATAACTGCTGAAGTTTTCCTCACACTATTTTTTAAATATAACACTGTTCAAAAGCAAACACTATACACAGTTTTAAATAGAATACAAAACGAAATGTCACACACAAGAAATGTTTTCCTTGTTTCACTAGTATCACTTGTCACCGCCAGAGGGCGAGCTCTTAGCTGCATTCGCGGATTCTTTAGGTTTTATGACTTATAATAACGAAAAATAAACCCCATAAAACACAATTTTTTGTTTCGTAAAACTTTCACATTTTTTAGATAATAAGAAGATTTTTAAATAAATTACAATTTTAATTGAAGTTTTCGTTGTAGTATCGTAAATAATTGTAAATTTAATTTAAAACATTATCAATTTCTTTATATTATTAACCTGATATTATAATTTTCCTGTCAATTACCCGTATTCTGGTTCGTCCTACTTCTTTTTGGCAGCACACCATAATGTCCTCATATTTGTTTCAGTTGTTGTTAATGTGGCAAATTTTCGTTGGAACTGACGTTACTTCCTCTCTCAACTTGACTGAATGCAAAATTAGCCGTAATTACTTTAACCTTTTACGACCCGGGGGCCACACAAAACCTCCTGAAATATTCAGAAGAACTATAAACACAATTAAAAAAGTAGCACGTTTTGCCATTTCGCCGGAATTAACTGCAGCTGTTTATTAATTAAGAATCACCTTCCAGCCATCCAGCGCGAGCCCCTAGGTGTTTCTTCCCCTTTTTTTGTCATTTATGTTTACACCAGAGTGAGTGATTAATGCTCTGCAAGCGCTCGGCGCTTCAAGTAAATTACTTTTTTTCGAGAAATTACAACCGTGCTAATTGTATAAATAAATTAGGGGATAAATTTCGCGATACGCCCTGTCTTCGGTGTTGGCACTTTTCCGTATTCTTCCGGAAATACGGTCACGGTACATAAAATATTTTCATTTTTTTGTACATCTCGATGTCAAGTGCAACTAAATGCGCAAAAATAAAAACAAAGTTCAACAAGTTGAAAAGTTGCCCACTCAAAAATTGTTCTTTATTGAATTTATGCATTGGGAGACAGTCAATTGTGTTTTTTGCTTGGTAATTTCAATGAATTCACATAAAATGTATTTAAAACATTGCAAATAATTTCATTCGAGTTATTTGCGAAGTCGCTGGTCACAATAGTAGTAAAAATTATTTAATTCCTAAATTTCTGAATATAACGGATGGTAAAGCTCTTAAGCTGATAACAAATAAATAAAACTATTTTCTAAATATAAATTGGAAAATTTGTAGTTTGTATTCGTTAGTTATCGACAAAACCTGCATTTCTGAGAAAAGAAAACCCAAATTTTATTTTTTAAGTGATTACTATAACAACTTTTTCCTATCAAATTAGGGTTTCGCTGCTCCAAAATAGGAATACTGTTTTAACAACTAAATAAATATATGTGAACATTTTTTTTTACAAATCGTTAATTACGGTTCGGAGCACTACAAAACAATTAAATAACGTATTTCAAATGCAATAAATGCCATTTATTTTTACTGTTAAATGTAGTTCTCACATCGACTGTATAAAATTAGTGATATTTGTGCTAAATTATTTACATGTGAATACTTTTAAACAAAATTTTCATGTAATTACATTTCACTGCAGATATTTAAATACATATTTTTTATTTGTCAGCACAGACCCCCTAGACTGGCCGTATCTAATTCCAATGCACGGGTACCAGTGAATGCAAAATCCGGGGAAGTGGAGTGTGGAAGGCAATCTGATCGTGCGCATCTTTAAGCAGATCCGGATTAAGTAATATTTTTATTACATATTAAACATTATATTGCATCTTATGACAAATATTCAATTTTAAGTTTGTAATTCAGAAAATAGTATATTCTAGTGTCATGTTAAATAAAACTACAAAATAATTTAAATATATTTATTGTCCTCTAAATAACATTAATTTATTTAATAATTGTCTTTTCGTAGATTTTACCGAATTAAATAATTTGACTTCATGATTTATTCGTACATAGATATACTTTTCATATTCAGGCCTTACAAGTTCTATTAAATGATTACAATTGTTAGGCAAATTATCAAATTGATGTTCATGCAAATTTTCAAATATGTTCACAGTTTTAATACATGATAAACAATTTTATTTTTCTAGCCTAGGTGTTCTGCTTTCATCATTATTAAAAAATTTTATTAATTTTTCTGTTTCTTGGCATATTGGATACGTCAAACAACCACGATCTTTAATAAAAATTGACTGTACGAATACTGTGTATTTGACATTAAACTATTTACACAGTCTTCACATTTTATTGGCTTTATTAGAGAACTTGTTATTACGAAACCGCCAATATATACTATAATGTACTTGCTAGTGTCCAGTACTGTTTTTTAATAGCCTTCACCCATCTTCGTTTTATGTCAACAATCCTTGGAAATCTGTAAAAATTTAAATATTAGGTTTGAAATAATCGAAGCGTACTTAATTTTTTTTTGTCATAAAACTCTCTGATTTTTCTAATCACATTTTGCCAACTCTCCTTTTCCAGGGTACTGAACATGAATCTGAAATTAGTTTTGTTTGCGATTTTTTCAATTGAAAAAATATTTAATTAATTTTCAACTATCTCGAAATGAAGGGAATTGGTAAAATTTCATAAAAATTTGAGACTCATTTTTCACTCATTCATTTATTATTTGATAATAACAATATCACGTTAATCACTACACAATCTGGGCGAACAAAATTATAAAGCTAACCCTGGAAATTTGTGACGTCAACCGAAAAATGGCGTACATATTTACCTTATATATATTTCTTTTTTTACTTACCTAAAGAAGGAAACTTTTCGCCCCTCTTCACCAACTCGATCACTTCTATTTATACAATACATTTGCCCATGATAAAACGTCTAATTATCGATATCACAGCGATGCGAACACGTCAAATGCTAGGACACGACTGAGCGCTAGGCTCCAAATCAGGCTCCGAAGTGTTTTCACCAAAGTCGCTCTATAAGCCAGTCTAGGTGGTCTATGTTTGTCAGTAATAAAATGGTGGTCTCCTTTCAATTGCGATCTTATATAAAGCAACCATATCGAAATATATATTTTTATATATGGCGCATTATACAAGGGTCACAGAACTTACTGTTCACCGGAATAAGGTATTTTTAGCATGATAAATAAGTATGTATTTCATAAATAAAAATTCATAAATATTTTTTTTGATTATCATGAAAGACAACGAACTTAAAATTGTTCAATATCTAATATAATACCATAAAATCTGCTACTTGCCTATTTGTTCTTTCGTTTTCATTATTCGTATTATGTAGTTTAATTCTGTTATCCTATTAAAATTATTTTTAATTTATCCCTACTGATTGGTAGTCAATGAGTGCATCTCTCATTAGATACTCTGCAAGTTGCATTTATTATCTTGTGACACGAATAAATAATAAAAGAATGTCAGCATTTGAATAAATGTTAACGTTTTCCATTCTTTAACAATAAATAAAACTCAAATAAGTATTCACTGTATGTGTTAAATTGACAACAATAAACTGGTGACAGATTAGGTGCTTGTTTTGAAGTTCCACTAAAAATTTCACAGCCATCCTCGCAAGAAATTATGCGATATCCGTTGACTGCACGAAAAACAGTAAATACCTTAAAAACCAGAAGAGATAGGTATAGGGAACCATTATACCATTCGAAAGAGAACAAAATTGTTCATCAGGTTGCGCAAAAATATACAGGGTGTTCCATTTAAAAAAAAAAGTTAAGATGGTTTAAAGTTGACTAAATTCGGCATTAAATTTCTACCACCCTGTATGAAATTAAGTCATTTTGAAATTATGGCAGGGAAGCTTAGAGTTTTAGTTATGTCCCCTATAAATTTTATCGCTCTAACTTTATTATTGTAAAATACACATCTTTTTGAATTAGGCAGTGCTTTTTTAATTTTTTTTGAAAAAAATTAAATATATCAAAAACGGTTAACTTTAAGAATAGGAAACCTTTATGAAAGTTCACCTAAAAATTGACGTAGAATCCAAAATTGCAATAATATACAGGGTGTTCCATTTAAAATAACGAAGATGACGTCAACTTCCGGTATAATAAGCGTTAGATGGACGCCATTATCTTAGTTGAGAAGGGCATCAAAAATCAAAGTAGTCTCTGAAATATGTCTAATGTCTCATCACCGTGGAACAGACCCTGTAGAATCAATTTTTGAATTAATGAAATTAGTTGACTTGATGGAAGAGCACTTTTTAGTAATTTTCGTCCTTATGTGTTACAATAGTTTGTGTATTTAAGTAAGGAATACTTTACTAGTATGTTTACTTTTTGTGTTTTGTGTTTACATACTTACAATTGTTTATATTTTATGTAATTCCCTTATTGAAATGTTTATATATGTAAATATTATTGAACTACCAAATCAAATTTTTGCAAATACCTCTGAAGATGTCTAATATAAACAAATAAAGATTGGGCTAGGGGCTTAAATAAGTATTAAATTATTTAATTTACTAAATTTTTATATAATTGTGTCAACCTTTGACGGAATTGTTGGGTTGTTACCATAAGAACCCAAGAAATTTCGAATTTCTAATTGTTATTCTAAGAAAGAAAAATTTTGTTCGAAATACTCTAATCATTTTTATACAATTTTTTTAGTTAAAATAAGATTACCAGACAACATATCGGCTCTAACCGTACAACTACTCCTTTCGCAAAAAAAAATGTTTTGGATTTTCTTTTTAAAGTACAATAAATATGATTTTAAAAACAGTATCGCCCTCAAGTCCAAACAAAGATTGGTGTAGAAATATTTATTTTTGATTGCAAAAAAAAAATAATTTCCACTCCACCGATTTCTGGACAAGTTTTTAAACAACTTTTGCAGTTTTCTTTTTTGTAAATGGATAATTTTATGATTGCTGTTGATTAATTCAACTGCGTAGTAAGTTTAGCAGTACTCATAGGTATTTTAAAATAGTTTTTTCAATAAAATGGATGCTTTCTAATAAGCAAAACTATTATTATTAATAAAATTAAATAAAACTGTCCAAAGCGCCCAGTGGCGTCGGAACTTTGGGGTCGTTAGTGTTTCTTATTTTGTCTGCTATTGGTTGACTAATTCTATCCAAATTCAACGAATTATAGAATTTTTTTCAAAAATTTAACACTGTATCTCAAAAACTAGATCGTTTAGGAGGCGGATTCAAATGAACTTTTGTTCTTAAAGTAGTCCGAGTCATTAGATATTTTTACATTCTTAAATTACATCATGTTGAAGAACAATCGTTATCATTAATTTATTGGAATTCTACGAATTCTACTTTCTATTCTAAGAATATTTCATTTTCAAGAACAATTTCCACGCGATTATTACTCATATGCTTGCTTAAACTTTAATCAAAGGAGTCTTGGAAGCACCGAAAACATCGTTTCAATTTGTTCCAAAAGCATCAAGCTACTTGATTTAATAAGAGTAACGTGACACGGGATTTGAACCCGATTATTATTTTCAGTAACGCGACGTATTAATTGTTATTTGGAGCACTCGCCAAATTGAGTTTTTTTTTTCGGGACGTTGACGCCCCGACGTATTCAGAAAACAAGTAATATTTCTACGTCAACAGCCTCATTGTCACCTTTCCACCAATTTACATGGCCGAATATTGATTAGAATATATCGAGATTCCAGTCCGATGGGTTTCGCATTAAAATTTCAATTAGAAATGACATTTCAAATTTACGCCGATGGAAAACTACAAAGTGAAAAATGAGTAACGAGCGGTGTAACAGAACGTTGGAAAAAGGAAGAGGACGTCTATCAGGAAATGAATCTCTGGAAAAAATACATAATAAACGGCCGTAGAATGAGCTGAACTCCATAATTGACAGTATTTGATAGATGCTTCAGCGGGCAAACCATTTTAATGAACAAAAATAGCGTTCGATCAAAATTGTTGTCACACTGATGCCCTGTTCGGCACCGCGGAAGGTTTATTTGCTATTAAATCTATTGCGTCCGTTATTATTTGTATTGTATCATACCGCGAACTAAAAACATTGGAATCATTAAAAAAATAGATTTAATGAAGTACGGGGTGTTTCAAACTCGATGGTATGGGCCCAATGTGAGGATACAAAGAATTTAAATAAAATTTTTGACATTTATGCACTTTAAACAACAAACATTCAATTATTTTCTAACGACTACTTGATCCTTTCACCGCTAATGTGATTTTTAGGTGGTATTTCTTTTGAGACTCTTTAGGACGATATTGCTCATAACTTTTAAACGGAAAGTAATACAGAAAACTTTCTCTAATAATAGTTTATTAGAAAAAAGAGAGCTTTTTAGTAGGAAAAAACTTTGGGTATGCTTCTGGAAAAAATATAAATGATGTGTCTGTCAAATCCCAAAGATAATACTTTCCACGTGTCCCAAATTTTATTTAAATTTTTTGTATACACACAGTAGGCCTGTACTATCGAGTTTGAGACACTCTGTACATTTTGCTCTATTTGGCTGTTTCAGTACAATTTTAAGATACAGGGTGATTCATTAGTACGGCAACATAGTATGGCAGAAAAAGTTAGCAACGATTTAGGAAATTTTCTTGTGTTTCCAAAGGAACAATTAATTAATTCAATGTTGCTTTTCAGAGATATAAACCATTTTTCTTAATGGAGCACCTTACATATTTGTCGCTTTTTTAAAATACCTTATATACAAGGGGTATATACATGAATGAATAGGAATGCTACCAGATAATTCTGGGATGAATACTTTTTGTTACCTTAGGGTGTAAAATTTCCAATTTTCACAAATACGCAAATATTTCGAAAGATATTTGACATAGACTAATGAAACGGACTGAAGACATATTTATATTAAAGTAAAAATTGCCTGATATTTTTTTCAATTTATATTAACCCCTGGCAGATATACAGGGTGACCCGAAATTCATGCAACAAAATTTGGTCATAGACTCTTAAGACAAATTTAAGGGACCCGTATTTTTTCTTTTTGCCAACTGGCCCCCTCTTTCGGTGTTGCAGCCCCCTGCAAATCTGCTTATAAGTAGTATTTTTTATATCTCAAAACCATGTTGTATGAGAATCACTAAATTTGGTACAAAGGAGTTTTGTGACATGTGGAATCTGATGGTGCTACGCTTTTTGGCTGGGAACCCCCTTAAGACACTTTTTCGTGGGCCCCCTTGTCTTTGGAACCAGAAAAATTTGGTCGCAAATTTGATTTTTTTTTGTAATTATTAGTAAGCTAGAAAGCCATTCAACTTAGAAACTTTTTTGTCTCTTTATATTTGTTTCGAAAAACGCAATATTTTTTAGGAAAATGGCGAATCACGATATGCATTCGATCACATTTTGACATTTTTCTCGAAAACATTGCGTTTTACGAAAAAAGTATAAAGTGACAAAAAGTTTCTAAATTTAATGGCTTTCTAGTGGACTGCTAATTTTTAAGAAATTTAAATTTGCGATCAAATTTTGTTGGCTCCAAAGACAAGGGGGTCCACGAAAAATTGTCTTAATGGGGTTCCCCGCCAAAAAACGTAGCACCATCAGATCCACATGTCATAAAACTCCTGTGTACCAAATTTAGTGATTCTCATACAACAGGGTTCTGAGATATAAAAAAAGATTATTCTTAGGGGCGGACTTCAGGGGGCTGTAGCTCCGAAAGAGGGGGCCACTTGGCAAGAATAAAAAATATGGGTCCCCTAAATTTGTCTTAAGAATCTGGGAATTGGGAGACACCCTCATCAAAAATTCCTAAATTTCGGCACCATTGTGTGTTTTGTAAAGTCCGTTTTCAATTGTATTTCAAAGAAAAGACATTTTCAATTTTATACAGAAAATGAGTAATTTTTGAGTTATTAGTTTCTAATAGTGCTGGCAACTGAAATCGGTTTTTTGGATAGTCGGTTAACCGGTTTCGGATAATTCGGATTTTTACGAAACCCGAAAACCGGTTATTCGATTATTCAAATAACCAATTATTCAAATAACCGAATATTCGATAATCCATTCAAACATCCGAATAATCGGATTTTTTCTTTATAGCCAATAACTACATAACACCATAATATAGTCTTAGTGTTATGTAGTTATTGACACATGCTACATAGTACATAGATATTAGAAAGGTTGAACTATTAAGGGAAATACAATTTATTTTTATATTTTATCCTGGGACACAGACATAGACTGATAAAAAAAAACGTCAACCACACCCACATACACCAAACGAACAAATCCATTTATATAAATAATAAATTGAAGAATTACAGTAACAAGTGCAACTGCTTTAACTGGTTTAACATTTTAACTTTTAACATTAGATTTAACTTTAAAATTTAAAATATGTGAAAATATGAAGAACATCGTATATCTCGTCAGTTTTACAAAGCACCGATTTTCAGATATCCGGTTTTGGCCACTATTCGAGTAACGGGTTATTCAAATAACCGGTTTTAGAATATCCCGTTTTAGCAACTATTCGACTAACCGGTTTTATCTGAAATCGGTTTTTACGGTACCCGGTTAACCGGTTTCACTTTTTTCCGGTTTTTTCCAGCACTAGTTTCTAAGATCAAAATAAATTTATATGGCTGAATAAATAGAAAATAATTTTAGAACTTTTCATATCACAAATAAATAATATTTGTAGGATTTTTTTGTGGCAATACGCAGTCTAAAAAACATTGATACAGTAATTTTAAATATTTTAATTAAAAGCAAGGTGTTAATTTCTACGCCACTGAATTTAGCTGATTTTCATGATTAATGTAGTGCAGGTAGCATTACAGTACAATTATTTTATTAAATAGCATTTATAATAAAAAGAGGAATAGTTCCAGAATTGTTTTCGATTTATGGTAAACTTATTTTATATCTGGAAAAATAATATCGCCACAAATATTCGTTTTCTTTTTTAGTAAAATGAGCAGGATCTTTTTTCTTTGAATACTTCCAAAATACTCGAGTGACGTAAAAACTCTGACATATTTAATGACGTTGTCTTGGTATCTTCCCCACTGGTTGTTATAATTTTATACAAATTGCGCGAATTTTTACATTTATTTAGCTGTCACCAGCCCAAGTATCATTAATCTGAACGTGTTGTAACTTGTAAATGAAGGTATATTTTTCCAAATTAAAGATTATTGGTAGCATGTTCCGAAAATTTGCGCAATACTTTTTACTTTATAACCCTGTAAAATAATTTAAGTCAAGATTGCCACAGAAGTACTATACAACATTCACTAATTTTTTTTATGCCTATTTCGTTCATATTACAAGAACATTTCCTAAATTTTTGAATTGTACAATTTTCTTTCGAGACATAAAATCAGAAAATGTAACAACCGTTTTTATTTTTTATTTTATTTTATTTTATACACTACTCAACAGAAAATTCCATTTACAGGATGGGTAAATACAGAAAAATAAAATACACGTAATAACTATAACAAATTACAAAAAAATAAGAAGAAAAACAATAAATATGTATACAAATATTATAACCGTTATTAACTGAGACACAAAAAATTACTCTAATAAAAGTTGAAGTATATCAAAAGTACCAACTATATTTTAAAATCATTGTCAAATTTAAATGACGATTGAAGGGGTGATGGACTAAAAGTTACTGATTTTAACGGAACACCCTATAATATTTTCCATATTTATTTGTTTTTTGTGGTAAAATTGAATAATTCTAAATATTTTGAATTTTCACCACCAAGAACGGCAGTGACAGCATTTTTAACATTAACGCGATGTTTCACATTGTATTAGCTATGTCCTCTACAAATTTGGTTAGTGCAACTCTCACGGTTTCGAAATACAATACTTATGTATGTTTTCAGCCACGAAAATTGAATAATTCCAAATGTTTCGAATTTTCACAACCAAAAACGGCGGTGACAACATTTTTAACATTAAGGCCATGTTTCGAACTGTATCACCTATGTCCTGGCCAAATTTTCAGTTAGTGCAACTCTCTCGGTTTCGACAATACAAAACCTACGTATGTTTTCAGCTTTGAAAATTTAATAATTCCAAATATTTCACCATCAAGAACGGCGGTGACAACATTTTTAACATTAAGGCGATGTTTCGCTATGTGTATTGTGATATAAATAATTTTACATTTGGTTAAAACAGTGTCAAATTATTTAGAAAACTGCGTATATTTTGCGGAGAACATCTATGAAAATTTGTAATAATTTTTAAATGGTAATAGAACTAAATTATTTGACAGTGTGAAAGGCAAATATTGGGCAACAACTTCTTAACTGTAAGACATCCATTATTTTATACAAGGTGTTTTCAAAAGATATTGTCACTGTTTTTAAATAGTCAAGTATATAAATAAATACGCTGACGATATGATAAAATTCCACTGAAATTCCCAGAATTACGTCTTTACCACTATCCTAGAAGTTAAAAAGTGCAATTTGTAAGAAAAAAGGTGTTTCTACTCTTTATTTGAAAAATGGGCGATTTTTTAATTAAATTTGAAAGACTCAGATGGCGATAGTGACTTTATCTCTCTATTCTTATCTACCTACTCTATTTTTTATTTTTGTGCAATTTCATGAATTGATTTCTTATATATTGTTATATTTATATGGAGAAGATAATGAAGGATGACAAATAGAAGAAAAATAGTATTCATATAAAATATGTGTATATTTCACAAAACTCACACACATCTACACAACTTTGCTTTTCTGATATTTCCTGTTTTCGTCTATTTCGATTCCTTTCTCTTTTTATTTTAGTTGTTGGTGGTAATGTGCTGCGGGTGAAATACAAAACTTTATGTATTTTCATAAACAGCTCATCGTCTCATTCATTTACTGATTCAGTGAACGTAACTGAAACGACCATTTTTATTTAAGTATTAATAGAAAATACTAACAATAATACACAATACAGACGCTGGAGATCTTATTTCTTCCTCTTCGTTCTTATAAACCACACATACACAAAACACAAATGACGTAATTGAGCTACCAAAACATGATCGATTTTAATTGGTCAAATAAAATGTGCTTTCCTATTAATTAATTAACATTTTATTAATAATTTTACTATTCTACTATTAATAATTATTTTTTTACTAACTGTTTACTGAGTACTGGTGTGGTGTATTCCAATAATAGTACCAACAGTTAGCAATCTTGTCTGTGAGGTTTGATGTCTTTTGCATAGCTAGATTTCTGGTATCGAAGAATGTTGTTTGATTTCATTTGATAGGACTTGTTGAAATTAGTTTAATACCATAATCAAAAACGTTTCATCAATTTACGTTAAACATTACAAAATTACATTTTCTTTACGAATACTAATAGTTCCAAATTTTTGGTTAATTTAGTTTTTTAATTTAAAACCATTCAGAAAACAGTATGGCGAAGTTACTACATGGATTTAGAAACCATCATCTTTTTAAATTTTCTATGCTCCATCATCAAAGATTTACTTCAATTGCACCAGAAAACAGCACTAAAACAAAGAAAATTACGTACGCGTTCAATTATGTGAATTTTATAGGTATACAAACAAAATTATCTCAAGAGCACAGCTCCAATAATCATTGGCTTTGTAAATGCAAATTGATTCCATCGGATAAAATGACTCCCAAAGAAGTCAAACGCAGTAATTTGCACATGAATTTGCATTTCGATTACGGAGCCAATAAAAATTCAGCCAATAAAGAGGAGGAGAAGCCCGACTAAATAAATAACTAATTCTGAATATACGAGAAAGACCTGCCAAAAACAATATTTGCGGTCCTCGGGCGGATCGGAAATTAAAATATAGACAAAAATAATATTCTGTCTTCTACATTATATTTTGTGCGGTTTCTGCACACTATGGGGTTTGTATTTTATAAATCGGAAGTGAATAAAATGAAAAGTTATATGAATTATATCGAAATCTTAATGCTCGGTATATTAAAGTATATTTCCAAAATAAGTCACAGTAAGTCTTTAATTATTTGTGCACAGTATTTATTTTTATTTTTAAAATCCAAAATAATTGGTTCCAAAATTTTTTTAAACATTTTTTTTTATTTTGTTTCGATTTTAACATTTTTTTGATGAAAAATGTATGGAGTTTTGCGAAAAAACATTTTTAATATTTAAAATGATGCATAATAAGCAATGCAAAATTTACCCATTGATTTTCAACGAAAATGACAATATCAATAATTCGGATCACAATAAAAGAAAAATCGCAGCGATTTGAACTTTTGACGTTATTTTTGGGATACTTTGATGTAAAAAAAAAACAAATATATCCTCAGTCTAGTCATTATTTGTAAAGTTGTCTCAAGTTTAGTGAAAATCATTAAATATGATTTTTTTTCTTTTTTCGATTTTTGCATCGAAAATTTTTTTATCAAAAAACGATAAGAACTTCTAATAGAGGATACCTTAAAGTTTTAAAAACCCTGCTTAGATATTCAATACGACTGTTAGTTTCTAAAAAGATAATTTTTGCTTTGAAAGACGAAAACTCGACAACAAATCATCGTACAAAGCTCTAAAGCAACCCAAATTAAAGAGGATGGATCAAACTAAAAAAGTTTAACAGGTGGGATTGCCAAAAAATGTATTGTAGCCCGTGGAACTTTTGAAAGGAAATCGATAATTTTGAAAAAATATTTTCCGCTGGATACTTATCTTATGTTTTCTTGAGGGTCAACGATAAACACTTTTATTTCAGATCCTAAAACTAGAAACTCCAAGCCTCAATTTTATTTATTGCTCTACGACCATTTTTCGATAAGTTAGAGCCTTTAGAAAATCACCAAAAAAGCTAGAATTTATATCCTTAAATTTTTTTCACTATTTGTCTATCTTTGTGTACATGTTTTCTTCATACTGTCTATTGTTTGGAATGCGAAGCACTAGTAGGTTTTAGATAGTGATATATAGAATGTTTTGTTAGATTTTCAGTTCGTTTTGACAAACTTTGCTTGTCATAATTATTATTATAGCACACCAACCGTTTCAGTTTTGAGGATATGCTTTGTGTCTAATGAAATAATATCATGAACTCAAATTCCTGCTGTGATATAATTATCAATGAGAACATTATATTACATAATTATTACTACAAGCACGTTGTTTCACTGTGCACTCATGTTTTCGAAATAACATGGCATAGAGGAAATGTACAAATCTGTGTTTAATAAATATTTTAAGTTAAAATGTTATTTGTTTCATCATATTAATTACTGAATATATAATATTCAGTACCAACTTTTTGATACTTTTTATTTCTGGTTGTCAAACTCACTCGCATTGGCGCAAACAGATACCCGCTGAATCCCAACAACGAAGGTTCACTAAATAACGTTGTGCAGACCAAAACAAGATTTATTCTTCTGCTAAACAATGTTACAAATCTTTGGCATGATTGACATACGTCACTCAACAACAACTCTTGATTAATATAAAATAGTATTCAAGTAAGTATAAAAGTACAGATATCTTGACACTGATATTAAATATTGTTTCTACATACATTTTTGCGAATAAAAGATACTTCACTATTAGGGGCATCTTTTTAGACAAAAAACGGGGTTTAATTTTATACTAAGTTAAATGCATACAGAAATAAGTACAAGTAATATTTGTCTGAAATCATTCATCAGCAAACAGTACGGAAAAGTTAACTTTCTCGCATAATTTTTTTATTTATATTTTATACAGTAGATACTCATAAATATAGACAGGCAAACCAACTCACACCAAAAATGCATTATTTAGTAAATATTACATATTCTACATATTAAACGTTTATTATAACTATTTGTTTATATTTATAATTATGTTGTAGTTTGTACAACTATTAAGCATTGGCCGAACTTTCCTCGAAAATCGGCGACATTCATTACTGCTGTTAATTATTTCTTCTTCGACAACATTATTACTATTAGCTAATTTCTCCCCCCTCTAAATATTTTATTTGCTATGTTTAGTTTATTTGTAAAAGATCCCCCCTATGTCTCTTTAATGCGATTAAATCTGCCCCCAGCATTAACCAAAATTATCACAGAGGATTGACGGAAACAATATCCTGTGTATTTATTAGCATTTGGCAAAAATTTTGAGACAATTTGAGGCTTTCTACCAAGCTTAGATCAGCTAAAGGATAGCTTATTTGGCCTTGAAAAACATATCCTTTGGTCAAAATAAAAAGGTGGGGTTTTTGAGAAAATCAATTTTTTCCGTTTTTCCCATTTATCTCAGAAAGTTTTAAAGCAATTTGAATTCTGAAAAAAACTGGGTAAAAGTTGATGAAATTTTGCACATTCTGAAAAAAAAAAAAACGTTTCGATAGAATGATTTGGGTCAAAATGACGGCCACTTGCAAAATATGCATTTTCATTTTCGGAATAACGCTGTCACGATGTAAATTTTGACATTTTGAAAAACGAAAAAATATGGATCTCATAAAATTTAAAGTAGATTGACATTCCAAAGTTTCAAAAAAATCGATGCCGATGTTTTTTGCTCGTTGAATCCATGTGGAAACTACCACATATATTTTTACTGTGTTACTATTAGTTATATAAAAATATTGTAAATAAATATATGTAAATGCTCTACTAGATAAGAATAAAAGCGAATGTGGAAAAATAAAAGTAATGATTACATTTTTCAAAAATAGTGATCTTGATTGAAGCCATTGATTGAATGATTATTTCTGTCGAAACTAGTTAAATTAAACTATTTTTCTTAATGACATTCTCAATAATATGCAATAAAACTGAAGCACTTTCTACGGTGATCTAAATAATTCATGTTAAGTGTATTTAAATTCAATTTTAAACCATTTAAGGTACGATAACATAGCCAAGAGCAAAAATGTATCACGATATTTACCTTACCAAGAACAAAGAGATCAAAGTAAAACGCGCATAAGTTTCCACTTACGCGGCAGCTCCAGAAATTTATTTGAACAGTGCATAGCTTATCGCAAACTGAATTTGAAGTCTGTATAGCCGAGCATCCATCTTAAGGTAAACTAGAAAAGTTTGCGCAAGATGATGCCGAACTTATTTTTCCTTAGACAAACAGAAACCAATGAACAAAAAAAGTCCTGTTTCGTTCCTTTAAAATTGAATTTCATAACAGTCCTATCAAAACTGGCTTCGAGCGAGGAATTCCCTTCTAAAATATATCGTCTCAGACGTCTTTAGTCGTTGAGGAACCAGCGGTCTCATAGACGACTCGTGAACGGGGAATTATTGATAATATTGTAGAACAATATTACATGCCAAGTGATTTTGTATGGAAAAAATAGATTAACATCGCATACCTACTTCTTCAAATATGTCATATTTATAGAAAATTACGTTTCCATAAAAAAAAATTGAAACATTAATTTTAAAATTTTAGATTTTAAGATAGCAGTCATATAACACAACTTAAATGTGATTGCTACTTAATGCTATTGGTACTTTACTTATGACGTACGTTATAGGTTATATCTCACCAACACTCAAAACAAGTCTGTAGATAGAGCTCCAAATAGCTAAATCGTTCGTCCGTCATCTCATCTATGATATACGAGAGTCTGGTGACTCTCCTGACTCCTATTTACTAGATTTTGGGGGGTGTAATTGAAATTAGTAGGCCGTGGAATAACTATTTTCCACAATATTATTACTTTAACAAAATTTTAAATAGAGATATGTCTATCAAATTAATTAACTTATTCAAATTTTTCCAATGATTTTATTGTTGTTTCTCTAAACGACATGTTAAAAGTCAATAGCATCAAAGAAAGTGACTTTTACAGCAATCGTACTGGGTAGTTTTATTGTATGACAATTATTACATTCATTATACTGATGTATGTGCCCGCCAATGAACAATTCCATTTAGTTTCGTGGAAACATATGGCAACTACATGCATATAATACGCAAAAAAGAACTTTTTTAAATTATTTTACCAAAAAAACACACTAGTCTAGTTCCTATATGCAGAAAAGCGGACATTTTTCATATCCTTCAGAAATATTTCTATTTACTTATGATTTATAAATGGCCTATTTTGGCTTTTAGTATACTTGGCTGTATTTGGAACAGATCGATGTTAACGACATTTTTTTATTCAATACCGTATCCGAGGAAAATAAATATCCACTTCACAACCTCTTTGGGTGTAGTTCAGGTCTTCGATATGTCAGTACGAAGATAAATAAGTTATATCGACGCTACTGGTGTCAGTTAATATTTAGGTAAGACATTACTGACAACTGGCCAATAAAAAAGGGAACCGAAATTCTGCTGTCTCATAAAATCGAATATTACTTGATATAAATTTAATTATCAGTCCCATTCTGACGCTTGCCATAAATTTTTCATCAGATATTTATACTGGGAATAACGTTCCCTCGAATTTCGTGCGAAAAAGAAAATATTAAATTTGATATACTTAATAGAATTCGAAATAATTTCAATTTTAGTTGTTAAGATATTGGCATAGTTATTGCTTTTCTTACACAAAGCACAAAAATTAGTATTTCTTGATCCAGATTGAACGGTTTCTAAATATTAGGTGTTCTTACATTTATAATACACATTTAACGATGAGACCGATGTTAAGCTTAGGTGGTATTTCAGTAAGCTTCTTTCGAGTGATTCCAAATAAACAGTTTAGTGGTTTCTTATGAAACTAATGAGAAATTTCATGAGAACTCTCATAAAGCAAAAAATAGTTACTAAGAGTAGCTAAACTATACAGGGTGTGGCGTGTATAATCTATAGAAATTAAAGTTACGTGCTGTAGACCAGCCGCGTAAACGAATCGTCGTTGAAAGATAGAAAGATACTTCTCAAATTTTAGGGAATTTTTCAATGCAAAAGTACAAACTAAGAAAAATATATATTTAAAAAAAAAACTGATATTTTCTTATGATAACAATTAATAGTAATTACTATATTAAATGCATTGTTGTTACTGCAAGAGTTCGCAAACAAAACCACATCCGTAAGCATCTGTAGTTGCCAACTGCTTGCACTAAACAAACTCCATTAAAATATGAAATAAAGTGAAATAAACTTACCATTTCTAGAGAAAATGTTGAAATTGACCCCCTTAGCGCGGATACAGGCATGGCATCGACGCACCCAATTTTGGCGAATATTTTCCCAAATTCCAGGAATTCCCCTAATTATGACAGCAGCTTCAAGTATAAGGTTTCGCAATTCTTCCACTGTAGCAATTGGAGTATTGTAAACCAATGACTTCAAGTGACTCTAAAGATAAAAGTCCATTGGAGTTAGATTGGGTGACCGAGGTGGCCACGGCACAGGCCCAAGGCGTCCAATCCATCGCTGAGAAAACATTTAATTAAAAAATGTCGTTATTTCTCGGGTACTGCGTGGAGGAGCCCCATCTTGAAGATAAAATATGCGTGTCCGAACTTGTAGTGCTACATCGTCCAATAATTCAGACAACCAGTTCTCCAAAAAGTCAGCATATGTTGATCCATTCAGTCGTCAAAGAACATACACCCACAAATGCCTATATCGCCTATTATGCTAGCCCAAACATTTATCGAGAACCGATGTTGAAAATGAGTTTCCCTAATCGCGTGAGAATTTTCATCGGACCATAAGCACTGATCGGATTATGGAAATTCACTTCATCACGGATATATTTCGCCTCATCTGTTATACAAACATAAGCAGGAAAGTCTACTTGATTGGAACATTGCCGTAAAAAACCACCTGCGAAAACGCATTCGTTGATCACAATCCGGGGGTAAAATCTGTTGAACTGGTTGCAGATGACAGGGGTACAACAGTTGGCGTCTTAAGATACGATGTACGGTACGAGATGAGGTTCCTACTTGCTGTGCGAGTCGTCGAGTATCATTTGTAGGGTCTTCGTCAAGATTTTCCAACACTGCATCTTCAAGATTAAGGTTCACTTGCTGACCACGTCTTTCTCCTCGAGGAATAACACTTCCCGTATCTTGCAGCCGCTGAACGTACTGTAGGATTGTATTTGCACATGGGGGGTGACGTTGTGGCCATCGTTCCCGGTATAACCTAGTCACCGCGAGCGCATTTTCTCCGGCTGCACCATACACTAACACCATATCGACACGTTCGAAAATAGTAAATGCATTGTTTTCTCGGTTCATTGTAAAACTAGTTTGTACACAATAAGAATCTCGTTTTTAATATAATCGGCACGTAATCAAGGAATTACACAATTTTTCACTTTTTAACACTGATGGGTCGATGGACGATGCTTAATATTTAACAATTAAGTGAATGCACAAATTTTATGACAATGTAACCTAACCTTCTTTTAGTATTACTAGTAATAGATTATACCGACTTAAATTATAAAGTTGTTCATTTTCGTTGAATAAATGAAATGAAATTTACAAAAAAAAAAAAAACGGGAAGATAGAAAGTTTCACATCGTATACAAAAGGCAAATAATGCATGCATATCTAGATCAGCTCTGTACCTCAGAGCTAATCTGTATTAAGTGCCAAAAATGAAATTTTACAGGAGAGCGATTTAAAGATTTAAACTTTGCTTATCATTCCATAACTTGGAACTCTTACTTGTCCTTGATAAAAAAAATTTGTATGATGTGAAGTTATACGTCTATTTTAATATTATTTATTGTAATTTAAAGAATAATTTTCTACTCGTATTTTTTTTTTCGAAAAAATGGAGTTAACACTATTTGGCACAAACATGATTTAGGGATTTTATATTATAATATTTACTAATTGTGCGATAATACTGCGGATAATACTAATAAAAACTACCAGTTTAATTTTTTTTATTGAAAGAGTACAAACAACAAAACAATAAATAAACTACATCCAATAAATATGTTTAAAAATATAAACCAGATAATATTCATAAAAAAACTAAAGTTTAAATAAACCAACAACACTTTTGATTTTTAATAAACTGGATAGAAAAAACAAAAACAAATGTAATTATTATTCATTAAACAGAAATGTCGCCTTTACATATCATCAGTCACTTTTTCAATAACTAATAATTTACCAGTTATCACCAACACTGCAAAAACACGTCTACACACGATGAATGTGGATATAATACTAAAGTAAACCAACATGATGTTGATATGTGTGGAGTTAATACTCCGAAGTCAAACTAATAGAATATTAACTCCACACATACACCGGTTTGGCTCGGACTAAATTGATGTAACGAGGAACTTAATACTGTGGAAATGAAACACGGGTAATCTTAAATACACATACGATTGTCTAGGTTGGAGACAGGTTGGGACTTATTATTATTTAGCACTGTCTGTCTTCGAAAGTATCATGAATGGGAGTTATTAATGCTTAGCACATGAAAGAGCATAAGAAACTGTGTTGGGCTGTCAAATAATCCCATTTTCGTAAAAAATGGAGTTAATACAGTTTAGTCCTGAGGTACAGAACTACAATGTTATTAATAAAAATCATATATAAATTTTGGCTATAGGTATTTGAACAATACTTAAAAACAGACAAACCTATAAACCAAATTTTTAAAAAATATTTTCTCTTTCCGAAAGAATGACGCTCTTACATAAAACTAAATTAAATCATAGTACAAGAGTATGTAGAATGAGTTTTCTGCTAGATAAATACAAAAAAAGGTTACATTTAATTTAAATTAGAAGCATACAACAGAGGTATGTAAATATTGTTCTATTTAAGAATAACAACACGATTAATTCATGTAAAAAGTAGGATGAGTACTTTTTATGCAAATATGTAGTCTCGTTATCATTCGCATTTAATGAATTTGAAACCTTCCTACTAACGGTAAGTGAATAATGAATGAGTATTTTATTACTTTACATTTGAAGCTTTTTATAATCCTTACTTTAAAAATGGACGTTACGAGAACATTTCGTGGAATAAATATTCCAATGTGGAACTCTCAAATAGAGAAATATAGTTTTTATGATGTCGTGTATGGAAACCAAGAATATTTTGAACAAATGTCAGAATATCGATGTGAATTATGGCTGTGAGAAGGAGGGCGAAATAAATATATTTCATTTTATAGGAGGCAGCCCATCTGTTAAAGCCGATTTATTGAATATTTCAATTCATAAAAAAACTACAACACCAGACGTTTATTGCCGAGTTCTGTCAACATACCTGGTAGGTCATAAATTTCAACGAAATTTGAGGGACGGCATACGGAATACGGTGAAATATGATTCTAATAAACGGAAATCATAATAAATCTTGGGAATACATCGGAACTTGACGAAAAAGTTTGTAATTTCGTTGAATGATGATAAATGTACCCGGGCTGACTTTTTCGGGGGTAGGCGTGATGTTAACAGTCACATCTTACCTAACTGAGTGTTATTTGGATATGTGTTTCTAAAGATTTTACAAATTCTTTAAAAAAACGTAAATTTGTATAAGTAAACGTGGTAAAAATAAAAAAGTTTCGGATGAAACACTGACAGTTACCTTCTAAAACTGCTCTTTAGTAAAATATGAAACTTTAAGTCCACTGTCCATATATTCTAAGGTTTATTCTTAGTTTTGAAATATGAATGAAATTTTCTGGAAAAAGTTTATATAAAAATGTCATAAGACAATTAATTTAGAAACACTGCGTGCAACTTTTTTCCCGAAAATTGCTAACATTATCGTTGCTATACAGTGTGAAACTAAAATCCTTGGCTAGACTATATGGGTTACATGCACAACTAACATTTAAATACACCAACAATATCCAGTAAACAACTAAGATCACTAGTCAGCAGAATCACCAGACTTAGTTGTTATCATTATGCCATATTTAATATGTGAGACGACCGACGAACGATTTATCTATCGGGATGTGTATCTACGACATGTTTTGAGTATGGGTGAGATATAACTTGCAATATAAGGTAGGACATGTACTTTGTACGTTATAATTCACCCACACTGAAAAATTAATATCAGAGTATTACTCTTAACGTACTCTAAAAAAATAATTTGTTATAACAGTTTTAGCAGACATAGTAAAAATTTTTATTATTTTTCTGAAAAAATGCATGCTGACAAAAAGCAGGAGAATTTATAAGTATTGTGCTCTATCGCAACTGTCCAATTTTAAATACTTTAGAAGAAACAAATGCAATTATATCAGCTGTTTCTTGTGATTTAAAGAAATACGACTTTACTTACGAATATTTAAATAAACCACATCTCGAACTGAAACATCCCCAAACATAAACTGAATATTTTTTGTTGATTTTTTTATGTAAATCCTTCATCAATAGTCTTAATTGTACCCTATACAGAGTATCCGAGTGTCAGCGTACAAAAATTTACCAGCGGGTAGACCAGACCAAAATAAGATTAAAATTCTTATAAAATATTTTTCTGCAATGCACTCTTAGTGAGTTACAAGGCGTTGTTTAGAAAAAAATAATAACATTCCGCAATATCTCAAAAACCTTTTCAGGGATTTAAGTAATTTTTGCGTGAAATATACATTTATTAAAAGTCATTAAAACTACATGGTGCTTATTTCGATCGGCCGCCAGGGGCGGCCTGGGCTAACTTGTCCTCAAGGTTATATCTTCGTAACTTTTGCATTTCCTGGTTTTATGTAATTTGATTAAGTTTTCCTGAATCTGCAATCGATTATGAACAGAAAATCTCGTTTCATTGCTCAAAAACGAACCGTTTTCGAGTAAATTCGGTCTAAAGTATCGCCTGTATTAATTCGTAGAAAAAATGTATGCAAAGATTTTATTTGTTGTTATCTAGTAGATACCTGTCATTATGAAAAACAAAGTTGTTTACAAGTGTCCATGTCAATAGTATATTAAACAACAAGGTTTGAAAACGACTCTTTGCACACGAGCGAGACATATTGGTGGACCGAGCCAAAGGCGAGGTCCACAAGTCGAGCGAGTGTGCAAAGAGTCGTTTTCAAACGAGTTTTTTACGATACTTTTTATACGACTGCAAACAGAGACCAAAAAAATCTAATTTTAATTTAAATCGTTTTTATTATTAAAATTGCCAACACATTAACAAAATAAATTAAATGCAACTTTTAATTTAACTCGTTTTTATTAAGAAAATTGCTAACGCATTAACAAAAGAAACTAATATTTAATATGTATTTATGGTAACATTTGAACATTCCTTCAAGGTTATGCTGGGAAAAGCAGTATTATTGTGCACCTTGTTTTCGGTAATAGAGAATATTTTTTGTGTCGTGTTTTTAGTGCAGTTTTTCAGCGTGCGGTCGTTGTGTAAAGGTTTCCTGTAATTGTAAAAAACATTAGGCTTTTTTTCGCGAGTGAAGTCGTATGTTGTAGTATGTGTAGTATGAGTGAATATTACGTTTTTGCGAGAATAGTCAGTCATTTAAACTACTATGTGACGTTACAAGTTTAGATCAAATGACTGAACTCTTCACCCTTCAGCTGAATATTCTGTTGGTATATTCAACTAGTATTGTCAGCCGGTAACTTAACCTTTTTCTTTTTGACATTTTGTTTGAATGAGGATAAAAATCGTTCAGCAAAATGATGGATTCTGATACGACTGTGGAAGTGGTCAGTTTAAATTTAAACTTTAGAGGCACAGATGTTTTAGTAAACGTAGACGTTGAAACAGCAAATATTTTACTTAATGGTAAGATTAATTTTTTATATGGGACATAATTGCGATCCACTTTGCTTCAGGATTATCCTCTTTTTTTGTGACCTAGGCCAGAGATAATATTGGTGAAATCATTTGTAATTCAGGTCTTTTTCGTATGAATTACATAAAAAACCGAATATATGATATGATTCTCTAAACTTATAACATAAATAAGGAACATCATCATCCTTATTCCACAAAAATATCAAAAAATATAGAGCCATGTCACAATTTCTGTTTTGTAGCCATTGACATAAATCACCAAATTCCATTCTCTTACATACATACTTTTCACGCTTTTTAAATTTGCCACTTAAAAATATTCCAAAGAAAGCATTGATATATTCCTTCAGTTTTATTTGAAGCAAATACATATATTATATAGTGTGATAACACCAATTCCCACAACACTAGATTACTGGAAGCAATAAAGGATGACAAATTATGGTTACTGGTTAGAAGTTAGAACCCATATGTCAAAGTCGTCAAAGTACATATGACATGCTGCACCACTGAATAGTGAATAGTGAATATATACATTTTCGCGATCTGTTCAGGTTAGACAAGGTTAGAAATAAGATTAAAAGAGATAGAAACAGTAACTACAAGTCAGACGTAGTCACTAATATTCACTCGCGAAAAAAAGCCTATTGGTACCTTTGTTTTTATATTCTTCAGTTTAATCAGCATAGCACTGCCGAAATCTTTGGTGTCTTCTATTTTGAGATAACATGCCCCAGATAGTCCAACTGCCACCACTGCCTTGATAAGTAAATATTTGTCGTTTGATGCTTTCGTCAAAAACCGGCAAAAATCATATTCTGTGAGGATTTGGGACTTCTTAGGGACGTAGTTTTCGGATTTTCGTTTGATTAGCGTTTGCAACTATTTATAGCTTCCAAGATCTATGTTGTGATTGGCACTTAACGTTGACTTGAGCAAAGCCGTGACGGTTGCTATGAAACTCAGCCAACTTGAAACATTGCATAATTTGGGTGACAACAACAAACAAAAATCACAATCTGGAGACGCGTGTGCAAAGATGACATAACCGCGTGCAAAATGTTTAGCAAAATACCGTTTTCAGAGCGTGTTTTCCGTGCGCAAAACCCCCTTTTGCAAGTCAGTCGTATAAAAAATTAATTACGGTACTCGGTCGTAAGTTACGCGAAATTAAGTTTACAAAACAGCAAGATATTAAGTAGATATTATCAAATTTTCCAACAACGAATACGCCGATATGATTTTTGTCTACAGTTTCTGTCATGGAAATTCATTGGTGGCCTCACGAGAGTATCTACGCAGGTTTCCAAACAGAAGGCAACCTTCACAGCACGTATTCCAACGAGTTTTCCAAAGAGTCCGTGAGAATGGGAGTGTTAAAATTGGAAATACCAAAATATAAGGTAATTTGGAAGATGCAAGCATTTTAGAAGAAAATGTGATAGCTGCTGTTGTTGGTGATCCTTCCACCAGTGTCCGAAGAATATCAACATAAGTAGGTATTCCACGAAGCAGCGTCTGGAAAATTTTAAACCAAGAAGAACTGCACCCATACCACCCACATAAAGTACAAACTTTGCATCCTGGTGATTCCGAAAAAAGGATACAGTTTTGCAGGTGGTTGTTAGAAAATATCGATAATGACGAAAATGCTATAAATAATTTAAAAAATGTTCATGTTTGATCCATTGAGGATCCGCATGTGATATGACCCTCCGCGTTTCAAAGAAGATTCTCCATAAATGTCTGGGGAGGAATCTTCAACGGAGTCATTCTGCCTTCTCAAATTATTTTAGACTGTTTGAATTCAGAGAGATACACGGATTTTTTAGAAAATATTGTTGATGGCGTACTAGATGACGTTTCTTTAGCTTTGCGAAATCAAATGTACTACCAACAAAATGGAACACCTACTCGTAACGAAAGACTGGTATCTGCGTGGTTCAATTTACATTTTCCAGAAAGCTGGATTGGGAAAAATGGACGTATTATGTGGCCTCTGACCTCAACCCGTTTGATTTTTTTACTGGGGTCATATGAAGCAACTGGTGTATGCCAAACCCAGTAACAGGAGAGACAATTTACTTTAAAAAATTAATGTATCCGCCGAGCAAATTCAAGCAACCGTTGATTTACGAACGCTTTACAATTCCTTGGTCAAACGATGTCGGGCATGCATTGAAGTAAATGGACAGCATTTCGAGCATTTATTGAAATAATTGTTTCCTATTTTTATTTTTAATATTGCCATTTTGCTAACATAATTTCGTTTCTGTTAGGTACATAATTTTCCATTTTATTTTTAGTTCCTCTATACCTAACCAAATATTAAATAATTCATAGAAAACTTGTTTAGTTTCTTCATATTCATTGAGCCGCAGCTACATGGGAAACTCTATTTTAACGGTAAACAACTTTGTTATTTATATTGACAGGCACCTACTAGATAACAAGAAATAGAATCTTTACATGCATTTGTTTTACGAACTAATGCAGTCGATACTTACTCGAAAACGGTTCATTTTTGAGCCATGAAACAAGAGCCCTGTTTTTGTTCAGAATCGATTGCAGATTCCGGAAAACGTAATCAAATTACATAAAACTAGGATAAGCAAAAGTTATGAAAACATAACCCTGAGGACAAGTTGGCCTAGGCCGCCCCTGGCGTCAGATCGAAATAAGCACCTTATAGTTTTAATAACCTTTAATAGATGTACACTTCACCCAAAAATTACTTAAATCCCTGAAAGGGTTTTTGAGTTATTGCGGAAAGTTGTTATTAATTTTTTTCTAAACAACACCCTGTAACTCAATGAGAGTGCATCGCAGAAAAATATTTTATAAGACTTTTAACCTTATTTTGGTCTGGTCTACCCCCTGGTAAATTTTTGTACGTCGACACTGGGACACCCTGTATACACAGAAGAAGAAATATTGCATAAAGAGAAAAATTAAGACGTTTTGAACTTTTGCAAAATTAACTGATAATGCAATAGAAACAGTGCTGTTTTATACAAGCAGTTCAGCAGAAAATAGGGATCCAGACATAAAAAAAATAATCCTTGTGTTTATTTCACAAAAACGTTGTTTTCGATCCTATCTACATCATCATGCTCTCCACGTCTACGTGGTGTATTATACTTTGGAGGAAAAGTTCGACATTCTTTCAATTAGGGAAAGAATAGGTGATAAATGAATGCAAAGTGAAGGAAAAATTAATATATCAACATGTCTGCGGTGAGGAGATACGTGGGGGAGTAAGTAGGGTGGCCGAAGTGGTTCCAAATGAAATTCTGAACAGAGTTAACGGGTTTCCAATAACTAACACCATTTGAATGAATCATGGGAGAGAAATACAAAAAAAATAGATTGGCGTTTTCACGTTTCGCGAGTTTCGATTCGATTTTTGGTTCGAAAGTGTGAAAATTCTCGGTATGCGAGTAGATAATATCAATTCACTGATTTGTCCAACCATTTTTCACACAGACAATTTTGTTTCGGGGACGTATCTCCGAAATTCCTTACTGGCATTAAGTCCTGACGTTTCCTGGATCAAACTGTTGAACCTCAGGATGATTTATTTCGAGTGTTGCATTGGACAGGTGGGACCAGAGCGTTATAATAACACCAGAAGGTCGTTAGCAAACCAGGAACAAAATGATAAACGGTTTTGATTTCCCGTAATGCTACAGCGACATCATACGAGTCACGTTTTGAGTTTTAGTCTCAGAAGAGGACAACAAAAATAAGTTTTTTTTATTGTGCGCTGAGAAAAATATTGAACTGCAACACAGTTGAAAATTTGTAAATTGTAGTATTTGCTTTGAAATTTTTTATAAGTTTGCCTTGTTAAAATATGTTCAATTTAAGTTTTATTTACTACTTTTCTGTTAATAATCCTGCAGTACTAGCTATAAACCCTAATTTATTATCAAAATTTAATCTTGAGGCATTAAAAGTAAAGTGTGTATTGATGGTAAAAGAACTAGCATACAAATATGCAACATAAAAGCAGTTTTTTTTAAAATCAGTATTATTAAACTATTAGTGATATATTTCTGTCATATATTCCGATGAGGGATTTTTGTTCAGTTATTTTTAAAATCAACCTCTTGTAAAAGAAAAACATATTTAATATCTCAATTTTATGCCAATGGCAAGATATGCAGACAATAAAAGTCTAGTAAATGTCTTACAAATAAAAAAATAACGAATTAAGCTTAACCCGACAGTATATTATATATCACAATGACACTTTCTATAAGTTATACTCTCTCTATAAATTAAGGTAATGCTCACTTTTGCCGACAACATACGGAATGAAGAAAAATTTTCCTGGATCATTATTTATTTATTTAATTATTTATTAAAGAAACACACAGGTCGTAACCTAATTACATGTTTCTTATTTCACTAAATGTTATGCCATATACTTACATAATTGATTTTGTAACATAATTACTTAATAAATGTGACACAAGAAGTTCCACAACTTACAGAATCCTACAAAAACAGTACCTTGTAAATACAAATCCTAAATTGTTTTCAGTAACATCAAAAATTCCTTTAGAAATTTGCTGTTGATACTTATTAAAGATAATACACATACAATTTAGCAAACTATTGCTTTTTTTATATGAAACGTGATATTTTTAGGACGTACTCGGTGATCAGGAACACTAAGATTTATTTGAGACAACAAGTAGGGATCTAATTTATTATTAAGCCATTTGTATAAAAACATCAACTGATGGTGGTACCTCCTGTATTCCAGTTTGACAATATTGAATTCAGTGCGATAGGAATCGTAAGTCGGGATTTCTGTCGTATTTTTTGTAGAATAAATATTTTAACTTATTTTGTACAGTTTCAATTAAACTATGTAATTTTTTAATGCCAGGATTCCAAATTCGTCAACCAAACTCTAGCTTACTACAAACTAATGAATTAAATAAGAATATAATATATCTAATATTTCTAAAATCATAAGTCGTTCTTTTAACAAATCCTAATACTTTATAAGCCTCTGCACATATAGTCTTAGTATGACTCCCAAAATATAAGTCGGGCTGAAATAGTATCCCTAAATCTATTATTTCATAATTCCTAGTAAGAGGAGTATCATTCATCTTATAATTTAAATATTCAGGTGATTTCCATTTACAATACATTACATTTTCCTAAATGAAAATATAATTTATTTTTAATTGACCAGTTTGTTAAATATCGCATCTATGTCATTTTGTAATTGTAAATGATCATAAAAAGTGGTTATCCTCCTAAATAGTTTAAAGTCATCAGCATATAACAAACTCTGTGACACAACGTTATCAGGTAAATCATTAATGAAAATAATAAATAATAGGGGCCCCAAATTAGAAACTTGGGGTACTCCAGACCCTGCCAAAAAGTAATTTGAAGCCTCACCTCGATACATTACACACTGATTCCTATTTTTTAAATAAGAGCTGAAAAAATTGAGAGGGTGATCACTCATACCATACAGAAATAACTTTGATAACAAAATATGATGATTCACTTTGTCGAAAGCTTTGGCAAAATCTGTATATACCACACCCACTTGAAAACCATCTTCAAAGCATTCCAAACCTTCTCCACAAATGTAGCTAAGTTAGTATCTATTGATCTATTCCTACAGAAGCCATGCTGGTTAAAACTAATACATTTTTTTAATATGTAGGTACATACAGTTTTTCATATAAAACAAACTCAAATAATTCTGCTACACAATTAAGAACTGCAACTGGTCTATAATTAGCCACGTCCCTTTTAGCCTCTTTTTTATATATTGGTGTAATTTTCGTTTTTTTAAATTCTGTAGGAAATACGCCAGTCTCTATGGATTTTTGATATATTGGATATAAAAGAAACTCCTTACATGCTTTAAAAATATATGGCGATAGATCATCTGGTCCTGAGGAACGTTTTGGTATGAGTTTTCTAAAGGCATTCTCCAGCTCTTCTAATGTCACCCTAGTAAAATTATCTTCATAATCTTGATATAAATTGTCATTCAACATAACTTTTTGCATATTTGCCTACCATTGACATCTATTACAAAATTAAGGGGCCTCTTTATAGAGATGATATTATGGTTAAAGCATACCGCTTTACTTTATAATAAATAAAACAGATAACATTGTATATAGGGTGTTCTGTAAATCCGTCAGGAAACTCAGGGAGGTGATTCCACGGATTAAAATAGTAACAGTATGTAATGTATTTTTTTTCGAATTGTCAATTGTTTGCAAGTTACAGTTTGTCAAAGTTTAATATTTTATATTTCTTTTTAAATAACTCATTTAATTCAAGTTCGATTAGTCCCTCATTTGGCACATCTACTAAGTAGATGAAGTTCTATTGGACCAATCAGAGAAAAGTATCATTATGCGCCGCTAGAGGGCACTTTATCTAGAACTCAAAATTTGTTTTGTTCATAAGTTTTTTCTCTTGCTAAACATCACAGAAATTTAAACATTGAAAAGAAAAATAATATAAAAAAAAAATTATGTATTCTTAATTCAAGTCGATAAATGTAACCGTTTAGCTTGAAATCGTTATTAATCGCTATTAAAGTGTTATTAAACATCAAATTTTTGATAATTCTTTCTGCAATTAATCAAGTTGCCATGCTGTAATACCATCTCTTGTAAAACCAGCTTCGTTAGTAAATAAAATATTATTAGTAAATTCGTTACCCTCTGCTTATTTTTCCACAACGTTATTACAGAGCCCAAAAAAATATATTATGACGAAAAATCAAACATACCTGCTTTGAACAATTTTTATTACAATTCGTAACACCAAAATTACTAATGATATTTATTTAAAGCATGGTAACTTGATTAATTACAGAAATAATTATCAAAAATTTGATGTTTAATATCACATTAATAGCGATTTCCTGGTAAACGGTTACATTTATCGGCTTGAACAAAGAGTACATATTTTTTTCTGATATTGTGTCTCTTTTTAATAATGTTTAAATTTCTGTGATGCCTTGTAAGAGAAAAAAGTTATGAACAAAACAAATTCTGAGTTCTAGGGAAAGTACCCTCTAGCGGTGCATAATCAAACTTTTCTCTGATTGAACCAATAGATCTTCATCTACTTAGTGGGGGTTATTTCAATAGGAAATTGAATTTTGACAAGTTGTAACTTGCAAACAATTGACAATTAGAAAAAAATTTTCATTACTTACTGCTATTATTTTAATCCGCAGAATCACCTCCCGGAGTTTCCTGACGGACACGTTGTATATAGACTATAAAGGCTGTATGATGGAAAAATGACTTACTTACAGCAACTTAATACTTATTACAGCAACATCGTTACTTGTGATAGCCACTGTGTACAATTAATATGTTTAGTTGTGACAAAAAAATTTATTTCTTATTTATCAGCAATGATGTTCATTTACAAAAGCCTTTCTAACAAACATTAAAATATCTTAAAATGTGGCGATCTTAAAGAAAAGAAATAAACATTTTCATTTGAATTTTTAAAGAAGTAAAATAGTACGAAGGTAATTTGAGCTAAATCTGTTTATTTTCTTCCTTGTAATTAACTAACTATATCATTTCAAAACACAATACACAGTAATTTTGATTTATATTTGCCAGTAGGTATTTGATTACATCATTGAATTAAGCCTGTTTGTTTTCTCAGTGTAGTTATGTCATTAAAAGAACACTGAAAATCTTTATTTGGTACATGATGGAACTTATAACTCAGAAAAGTTCACAAATTGATATGTGGTAGTTTTATCAATCGTCCATTTCAATCATAACGGTATTGTGACATAGTAATTTATGAAAAACTTGTGTTGTGTTTTTAATTACATTGAATCGTTCACTGATTATTTTAAGTTAAACTTTTACAGATTTTGCCTAGAAGAGCTCAAACAATAAATTCAGAATGCAGAATTTCAGGTGCGCTATAGTGTATTTATTTATTATACGCTGAAAAAGACAGGATTATCTTCATGGAACAAATGGGCCGCCACAGAAATATATGGAAAGTGAAAACTATCTATCAGCATTTAATTGAACGTTGATTGCTGTTTACACAAAACATTTTAGTGTAAAACGCCCCTATTTGCAGCACAATCGAAACTTCCTGGTAGAAATTATTATTTCGCTAAAGCTGTAATTGTGAAAAGTTCGCGCGACCAAAACCCAATAAAATTCATTTCCCGATATATTGGAATCCCAGAAAAACGTCACAATGAAAATTAAAAAGTGGAATGGTATTTTTTTTCTCCTGTTCGTAGCCTAAAAGGAAATGGTGTGACATGCGGTTTTAGACCTGGTCTTTTTGTTAAGCCAAATGTTCACGATTGATAAATATGGACCGTGATGTATTACATCACTGTCAGTTTATAAATGGAAGTTGTTTATTTCTAATACTTAGTAAACCGATACCGTAAATAATGGGGCTGGAATAAAAAATCGTGTCGCTTTTATAGAAGAAATTCATAACACGTTTTTTAACCTTTGGTGAAAAAAAATATTGCTGTTTACGTTTTTACCATTAGTAGCACGCATTTGTCAAAAGAAGTTGGAAAAGTGGAAGTTGAATTGGTGAAAAATATTCCAAAAATATCTTTTCTGCTAGAACTACAGGGATAACCAATTTTTTTAGTATGTCACAAGTCATAAACATGTGACTCTTTTTATGAGATGTGGGGTGTTAAATAAAAAAAAATAAGATTTATTTTTAATTACGAGAAAACAATAAAAGCCACTTCATTTAAATCGGAACTGCAGCTTTTGATTTTAATTTTCCGCAGAAGTATGTACAGCCCAACAAAAATAAGTTTGCATTTCTGACTCAGGCAGAGCTGTGCGAGATTCAGACGTTTCAGATAGTGGTTATCTGGAGCGGTTTACTTGCTGTGTCCAGTGCGCACTTATGGGCGGAGCTTCTCAGATGCAAACTTATTTCTCTTGGTCTTGTACAGGGTGATTCACTATATTTTGACCCCCATTAATTTTTTTGAGTTTACAGTTATAAAAAAATGTGAAATACAAAAGTTGCATGATTTTTTATGAAGATTTCGAAAATGAAAGTAGAAAAATAAATGAAGTCGAAACAAAATGGCCACAGATGTTAACGTTGTTAATTTAAATGAAGCACCCTGTATATTTTTACATATTTGGATAGAACGTTCCCTGTCGAGCAAATCATATAGGGTTTGTTGGGTCCATCTCTAACAATAAGCGAAACACTATTAAAAAACGAAAGGAAGGGTTTCTCGGTTATTTTAGAGACAAACCCAACAAACCCTATATGACTATGCTCGATAGCGTACGTTCTTTCCAAATATGTATAACCATACAGAGTGTTCCATATAAATTAACAAAGTTAACATCCGAGGTCATTTTGTTTGGACTTCATTTCTTTCTCTACTATCATTTTAAAACTTCATAAAATATCGTGCAACTTTTGTATTGCACATTTTTTTGTAATTCTAATTACAAAAAGTTAATGGGTTAAAGTTAAAAATATAGTGAATCACCTTGTACATACCTACCACAACTTTTTGAAAAAGTTATAACTTTTGTTCTTCAGAAAAAATTGTTTACATTACATGTTCAGAATTTAATGATGTTCCACGAGGACTTTTCAAATATCCTGTTATCGGAAAATTTCCTTGGTTTATTGCTGTGAAGAAAAATTTCATTTATACGCAAAACCGAAGTAAGATTACGTGACCTATGTATCTATATGTTAAAGATATCTTTTAGTTTTCGAGAATTGGTCTGGGGAATTTTAAACAAAACACCCTGTATACACAATCCGTAAAATCTAGTAAGTTTTGGAAATTTAGAAAAATCAGATTTTTTCCAAGAGTCGCACTTATTTAGTTTCATTTATGTGCGAGATAAGACAAAATGTAACAAAAGTCACAATGAAAAACTGAATAAGGGTGCTATGCTGTTTTAATTGAGTTTAGATTTTTTTGTCATAAAATGTAGTATATGAGATAGTACCACAAAACGTTACTAAGAAAGATTTCTCACTCAGATGAGAAAATTTGTATAAATTTTAATATTAAAGCAGAAACTTTGTAGACGTACTCAATTCTGCTTGCTGAGAAAGTTTTCGTGATAACATTTTATATTACACAGAACATCATAGATCTACATACAAAAAAAGCATTTATCCAACATAAAATCTGTTATCAGCAAATAATCTAAGTAAGTTGATGTTAAAAATTCACTTTCTCATTATGAGAAACTTTTCTTAACAACATTTAGTGGCATCTCAGATAGAATTTACATTTTACTGGTGAACAGAATCAGATTTTTCTAAATTTCCAAGGTTCACTGAATCTTGGATTTTTTTCAAAGTAAGCACCTGAAACACAGAAGGCCATTTTTCAATACTAACATTTTATGTCTCTTACAAAAATTGTTTCAACTATTTATTTTTGATACTACCATGAATTCTTCTTTTATATAATAATAATTTTTCGATCTTCGCTAGTTCTTAATTTTTTGAAATTTATTTTAGTTGTTTCCCATCGTTTTGTGTGTAAAACTGCATTTGCATCTGATAAGTCTTGAATTAATTTAAGAAGGAAATGAGGCAATGATTAAATGTTACTTTATGAATTATCTAAAAGCTGTCAGATGGTGTTGCATCGGTACTTGTCTTTAAAATTTGATACTATTAATATGTAGCATAGGTAATAGGTTTTTGTTCAATTCACCTTATCCTTTTCAATTTATTGTTTAGATTAGTTTGAGGTTTAGTCTTGCTATCATATTAGTTTTTTTTTACTAGAGAAAGAATCGTAATGGAACTTTAATAATCTCTGTTTCCGAAGAACGACCATCAACCACATAAGCCGAAATTAATCAAATCAAAACGTTCTAATCAGAAAACCACGTTCCGAAATTACTCCCATTATTTTTAATCTCAAAGAAAAATAAATCTGTTAGCGAACTTTTAAAACTTTCTAATTCCGTGAAAGATCTTTTAGTTACTTGGAACGGAACGCATTGCTTTTAACAAATTTATCTTGGGGTTAGTTGGAGGTTACCTTCCATTTGTTAATTCGATTGAATTGGAGTTGAATTCAGCGGTTTCTCCGTCCTCTTTTCTGGTCTGGTTCTTTGCTCGCGTGCCTGGATACATAACCATCCATAATTTATAACCGTAAAAGTGTTAGAATTTCTATAACGATAATAGAATGACCGTTGAAGCGAAATTAAATTTGGGTCGGACACGCGAGGACTTGTTTTATACCTCCAGTTTAGATCTGACACTTCATTATAAGGTTTAAAATTCTATTACACTTTTGAAGACCGAAATATTAAACTGCTACTGAGGTTTTGGACGAGAGTGAACATAATACGTAGATAAAAAAAAACAGTGAACTGCTTCTTCACGGTAGTATACCTTGCGAGAACTAAGGTGTAGATTGGGAGAAATGTGCTCGAAAAGTTTGTGAAAATTTTTAACAATGTTTCGAATTGTAGAAATTGTAAAAAGGGTTTTATACAATGCAAATATTCGATGGTTATCGAACTGCAAAGTACCAGGGAGGACGTTCGAACCCATTCCATGACGGGTCTGCAGAGGTCCTAGGCTTGGACAATTAATTAGCCTCTTTGGATTTTGCCTATCTTTGGATTGCAACAACCTGGAACGTGTAGTGAACTTGTAGTCTGACGTGGTACTCATTTTGACAAACTTTTCTTATTTACATATTTTGGTATTGCATACAGAAATGCCAATTTCCTGGTGAATCCGCTGTTTCCAAATTTCCAAAGCGTTTAGATTTTACGGGTTTGAAATCATTGCAAATTATGTTTAACAAACAAGCAGGGGTGAATCTTGGAAGACCTTTTTATTAACACTGACAATAATTTTTGTCTCTTATAAAAGTCATTTCATCTGAAAACTACTAATTATAATTAATTATATAATTGTTTTCACACAGACTAAGGTTATTTATTTATTTATTTATTTATTTATTTTTCAGAAATGAAGACCCAGAAAGTAACAAAATCCTCCAAATTCACCCAAGCTTCTCCGAACGATAACGAGTACAGGGACTACCAAAACATCGGTCTGACGTTACTTCCGGTTGCTTCCGTCGATGACGGAACCAATCAGAACGTCGAGAGGATATCGTACGTCGAGGGGCACTGCCACAACGTGAACCAGAGTTCCGAATTGCTCTTGAAAAGCTATGAGGGCTTCAAGACACAAGAAAGTATGCACGAGATTCAGCGGTAAGTTCATATCTTAATTGTTAAGAGAGGATAAGAACAAACATTAAATATTTCTATAACGGCAGGTTCTATTTAATGTCGTTCAAAAATTGATCGAACCGTTAACCATAGATTATTTGGATGAAAATAATTTAACTTTCCTTATGTGATTTTTCATTTAAGACCAAAAATTACAATTAAAAATATATTTATATTAATCTCGTTACTTTTTTATATAGTTAAGTTGAAATTTTGAACAGACTTTTAATGAACACGTCTTTTGTATAATTTTGGTCAAAAAATAGAAGCGAAAACTGTAATCAAGTACAAACAAACGAAAATACAGAAGTTTGACTGCCATTACTTTAACATGAGATAGAGTAATCATAAATGAACAAAAAAGTTGTATATTACAGGGGCGTAAGTTTAACAGTTTTCAAAATACAGCGAGTATTAATATTGGGGAGCTTCATCGCAACGTGACAACGCGGCAGACTTGTCCTATGGAATAATAAAAATGTAAACAATATTGTGAAACATTTAGTAAATTTCAAGACAATTGTTTTCCAGTTTTTAAATAAATAAAATAAAATGTATCGATTTTGTAAGTTACAGAATTAGTTCCAGTTAACTTTCCACTCTGTATGTAACTATAAATCACAAAATATATCATAATTTAGACTTTAGCTTACAGTGTACATTATTTTAGTATTCCGGTAGTATTATTTCGAACCAATTCTTACAACTCGTTCAGATTAATTGTTAATTTTTGTAATGACTTGGAATTTTCGTTTTTGTTAATAATATTCATTGATATTGTCGTCTTTATGAGAAAAAGATAGTTCCTTACGCAGAACAGTATATCTGGCCTTAAAATTCATACAAACGAAGCACTTTCCATGAAGTAAACCCTCCTCGCGACATATTTATCGCCCGTAAACAGGTCATTTGTAAACAAAATAAAACAAACCGAATTACTACTTTAGGAATCTTAAACAGAAGTAAATACCCCGAAGATTCCAACGCATAAATAAGCCGATCCGGAAGAAATACGCGCGGTTTATCACCCGCTTAAATCTACCCCTGAAATTTATCTCTGTTGCAGGTTCAGCCCGGTGGAGAGGAACGCCAACCGGTTCCCCCAGGAGATCGAGATGTGCAATTGTTCCGCGAACCCGGTATACGCTGCGAAAACACGTTTCGGCGAACAGTGCAAAAGTGATCAGACGGTGACGCTCAACCGGTCGTTTACGTCCTTGCCGAAGCTGGAGAGCAGCTTGAGTCAAGTCAGCCTGGACAGGAAGGCGGGGAAGTACCCCTCGCAGCAGCGCTCCAAGCATACGTACGTCTGCGAGCAGAACCAGAGGATCCTCAGGGAGCTGGAAAAGACGGCTTCGCTGAGGCGGATGCAGAGCCCCGAGATCATTAACATACATAGAGGACCTTTCTACGAAGGACATGGTGTCGAGAATTGCTCGATAAAGGACTTTAAGTGCGACGACCATGGATTCAGGAGGGGGCACAGTGTCAGGACCGTCGGGTCGAGGTAGGTCGCAAATTCAATGAAGTCTAGTTTTCCTGTTCCTTTTTATGTCCGGCCGCGAGCGAGGGGTGTGATAATCATCCTGACCTAAGCTGTTTGTCCGTTCTGGGATGTATTGAACTCTCATTTATTAGCACATGGTTTAACAAGGATTGGGTTCATTTTTATATGAATTATATTGATATAACCATTATGATACCACAACATAAAATTTCTTTTAAAAAAGCGTAATAGAAAATTTGAAAGATTTCATCGTTCAACGAAAGTAAGCCAGTAATTTTACAGATTTACATTTGTAAAAATACAGGGTGTAACGTAAAGGTTGGGAATAAATTAAACGGTGGATTCTTTAGTTTAAAAAATAAATTTTTGTCATATGAAGTTATGCTCTACGAGTTTTCTTTTCCAAGCTACAGGGCGCTAAAAAATTTCAAAAAATTTAGTTTTTCTCCAATAACTTTCGAACATTAGAAGATAATGGAATGAANCCGTGTAAGACACAATAATAAAAAAATATTATATATAATACTATAGATTATACAAAAATAACATAAAAGTTAAAATAAAAATAAAAGGGGAGATCATGTAAGTATTTGAAATTACCGTAAACTGATTTTAGATTTGTTGAAACAAAAAACGTATTAAGAATATATCTTTCTCATAATTTCTAATTGAGGATAATCTATACAGGGTGTCCCACTAAGGTCGGCGAGGTACGAAATTAGAGAAAGTATAGGCCTTAGGACTTCGGGAAATAAATTTTTATCGATAAATCGACCAAGGGAAATCGCTGGAAATAGTTTTCAAGTTCGTAGCTTAGCCGCTAAGGGGCGGAATCTACATACCAAAACATAGAGCTGAATTTTTCTCAGAAATGTTTCCTATTCAGGTATACTGACTAGTACAAATATGGATAGCCGGATTCATTGCGCATAACTTTTGTTATTGACATTTTGTTGTAGCTCTCGGCAGAAAGGGTGGAAGAAGCCCCTAATGTCTGATCAGAATTTTTTTTTTAAGGATTGGCTCGTCAAAAGCCCACAGTGTTATACCTCGTTGGAAAGGTATTTTCATGCTTTATCTCGTGGTGAATGCATAATGTCATTTACCTCAATATGGGAACCTATAGATGGCGTTATTTCAAAAGAATGACGTTATATGGACTTTTCTCAAAAAGTTTAAATGTAATGCTATAGTTTTCTGTACATAAATGAATTCAATATAAAAAATTGATAAATATAGTATAAGTTTGAAATTTCTAACGAAACTGTTGTTTATTTATTGACTCTATTTATTCAAGTTCAGGTTGTTTCACGTTTTCTTAAAAACGTGAAATAGCAGGATAAACCTTTTTATAGGTTAGTTTGAAGAGCATAAAAATAGCTACATTTTGACGCCAAATAGGGTTCGATATCTTTTTTGTTATCAAGTTATTCGCAAATTAGTGAGCAAAAAATAAATAATGAATGGAGGAACACGACGCTAACGAAAATACATTTGATTACCAAAACAAAGTGATTTTATAAGATAACTTACCTAAACCCACGCAAATGAGTGAGTCAGTAACAATCTTGAAAATAATAACAAACAGATATTAACATTATGTAACGAAAGAAGAATTAAATTTTCACAAAAGTAAAGTTGTTTATAAATGCTCGAAATTACCATTATTTTCAATTTATTGATTTAGTAAAGGCTTTCGATAAGGTACCTCGGGAAAAAGTATGGGAAAGTTTAAATAAAAGAGGAGTAAATGAAAAGACAATAAGAATAATACAGAATATATATAAGAACAATATCAATTTTGTTATAAGAAATAACATGAAGTCAGATGCTTTTACGACAAAAGAAGGTCTAAGACAGGGAGGGGGTTTAAGCCCGACGCTTTTCATACTATTTATGGATGAGATAATAAAAAAATGTGCACTAGAAATAAAAAAGTTAAACGTTGGATATAGGAACTTACAAAGGATAGACATTTCAGAGGGAGCATTTGCTGATGATGTGGTAATCATGGCGGGAACTAAGAAAGATTTACAGCACAATTTAAATATATGGAACTTGGTACTTGAAGAGAATGGAATGAAAATGAATAAAAAGAAAACGAGAGTGATGGTGATAGGAAATGAACAAGAAAACGTGAATATAAAAGTAGCAAGTGAAAATATACAGCAAGTTGATGTCTTTCAGTACTTAGGAGTAGAGGTGGAAAATAACGGAAAACAAGATGCGGAAATAAATAGGCGAATAGATAAGACAATAAAATTATATTATACAATGAGNAAGTTATTGGAGAAAAACTAAATTTTTTGAAATTTTTTAGCGCCCTGTAGCTTGGAAAAGAAAACCCGTAGAGCATAACTTCATATGACAAAAATTTATTTTTTAAACCAAAGAATCCACCGATTAATTTATTCCCAACCTTTACGTTACACCCTGTATAAATAAATGTATTAAAATATATAAAGTTAATTAATTAATTAATTATTAATTAAAATACTGAAACCTATATATACATATAATCCAGTACGTTACAATTTTTAACAAAAGTACTATTTCCGTGTAAGACACAATAATAAAAAAATATTATATAATACTATAGATTATACAAAAATAACATAAAAGTTAAAATAAAAATAAAAGGGAAGAGTATGTAAGTATATGAAATTACCGTAAACAGATTTTAGATTTGTTTTAAACAAAAAACGTATTAAGAATATGTCTACATCTTTCTCATAATTTCTAATTGAGGATAATCTATACAGGGTGTCCCACTAAGGTCGGCGAGGTACGATATTAGAGAAAGTATAGGCCCTAAGACTTCGGGAAATAAATTTTGATCGATAAATCGACCAATGGAAATCGCTGGAAATAGTTTTCAAGTTCGTAGCTTAGCCGCTAAGGGGCGCAATCTACATACCAAAACATAGAGTTGAATTTTTCTCAGAAATGTTTCCTATTCAGGTGTATTAAGTAGTACAAATATGGATAGCCGGATTCATTTTTGTTCTATCTTTCTACAGAAAGTGTGGAAGAAGCTCCTAATGTCTGATCAGAATTTTTTTTAAGGATTGGCTCATCAAAATCCCGCAGTGTTATACCTCGTTGGAAAGGTCTTTTCATGCTTTATCTCGTGGTGAATGCATAATGTCATTTACCTCAATATGGGAACGTATAGATGGCGTTATTTCAAAAGAATGACGTTTTATGGACTTTTCTCAAAAAGTTTAAATGTAATGCTATAGTTTTCTCTACATAAATGAATTCAACATAAAAAATTGATAAATATAGTATAAGTTTAAAATTTCTAACGAAACTGTTGTTTATTTATTGACTCTATTTATTCAAGTGTAGGTTGTTTCACGTTTTCTTAAAAACGTGAAGTAACAGGATAAAACTTTCTATGGGTTAGTTTGAAGAGCATAAAAATAGCTACATTTTGACGACAAAAAGGTTTCAATATCTTTTTTTTGTTATTAAGTTATTCACAAATTAGTGAGCAAAAAATAAATAATGATAATGAATTGAGGAACACGACGCTAACGAAAATACATTTGATTACGAAAACAAAATGCTTTTATAAGATAACTTACCTAAACCCACGCAAATGAGTGAGTCAATAACAATCTTGAAAATAATAATAAACAGATATAGTAATAATATAATAAGACAAGTCCGATTAAGTTCTGATAATTTGTTTATGCGCAAGAGCTCAAAAATGGTCGAAAATTACCGCTTTTTTCAATTGCTAATAATTAATGCAATTTTTATCGCAGACACTTGTAATTCAGGATTTTTGAGGCTTTTTGCACCCTTAATAAGTGGTAAAAATTTCAGCCCGAAAGCTTCATTAGCTTGGCGTTGGCGGAATTTGTTATCTAAGAAGATGCTATTTTCAATTCATTTTTCCCAAGCTCACAGGCGTTGTAGAGTTTNTTAAGTGAAATTACTACCTACACCACAATGTGGTAAAAGGGTATTTCGATTATATATATATATATTTTCAATGCAGGAATTTAACCTTCGCTGCGTGCTTATAGGTACATATTTTGCCGAACATTTAATGGTAATAACTCCGGCAAGCGATTTTGCGAGAAATCTAGATGTGAAGTACCGTCTAAGCGTCTAGGTAATTCAAAAGGTCCTATTAAAGTGTCATTAACGATACCGGTCCACTGTCGCGATCTCGACGCGGTTGTACTTCACCGGTGTCGAAAATACTTTGCGCTACAGCAACAAATGTTCGCGGTGCGGGGGCACGTCGTTCAGGATATCTTGCAAACTCTGTGGGCATTTTCGTTTGCTTCGCCATAAAATATGAGCATATCATAACTTTCGCGGTGGCTAAATAAATGCGCCATTTTCAAAAGAAAACTTGGAATACGATTATTAAATGTACTCCCGAAAAACAGCACAGCAATCACTACAACAATGTATTAAACACTGACTTTCGAATATAGTCCGGCTTCATAAGAAACCTACAAACTCGTAAAAAGTGTTTAAATTTTTGACTTATTTCATTAACACCCTCTATATTAAATAATTAATTAATGTTTTTTCTTTGCGGATGTTTCTTATTACTAACTTATGTATAATAATACTTTTTCACTCAGTGTTGACCATACTACAATGTCATCGAAATTTTACAGATAAAAAATACTGATTTTCCTATTATGATACGTTAAGCAACCTATGTAATGATAAACCAATTTACTGGATAAAATATATTTACAATTAGCAATATGAATTCACTTTTGAATGTGAAGTTTATTATGCAAATTTTGTAAAAACACACAAATCTCTGTGTAATTATACAACTAAAACGAATTCATTTCCCCAAAAGTGTCTCCGACGCGACACAACGATCCTCCTTCACCAATCTAGCGGATGCAATATAGCGGATCTTCCAATGCAGCATAAACAACGAAACAGCGAAAAGCGGGAGCGGGTTCTTTCAACAACAACAAACAGCGAAGAAAAACACTTTTCGTTGACTTTCTCTTGACGTAGGTATTTTTTTTCAATTTCAACAACTCATTTTCTTGTTAATGACAACCGCGGATATACGAGGTTTGTCCGGAAAATACGTATGAAAAATTCGGGGCGACGCGACGTGTCAAGGCGTTGTGGAGGGGTGGCCCGGCGGTCCCCACTCGTTATGCTATCCCCTCAACGCTCAGTTCGAGACAGAGCGTTCTGCGAGTAAGTGGGAGATTACGTCTGCTTGTTGAAAGTAACCCTTTTTTACCTGCCGTCGGCATGGAGCTCTCTCTGATTGAGGAACAGCGCATCAACATCAAGTTTCTTGCAAAGTTAGGCAAGAATGGCCGTGAGATTTTTGAGTGTTTGAAACAAGTTTACGGAGACAATTCTCTGAAGGAACCTACCGTCAACAAGTGGTTAAAAAGGTTCCGAGAAGGCCGAGAAGACCCGAAAGATGACCTTCGCTCAGGACGCCCCTCCACATCGAGTTCTGAGGGAAATGTTGAACGAATTCGGGTTTGTGTTCTTAAAGACCGTCGATTGACAATTAGAATGATAGCTGAGGATCTGTCAATCCCCAAAACAATCGTCCACGAAATTCTGACTGAAAAACTTAAAATGAAAAAATTGTGTGCGAAAATCGTTCCGAAGCTCTTGACTCCAGAACAGAAAGCAAGGAGGGTTGCTTGCTGTGAGGATTGGTTGGAAGCAGAGGAAAGGCAGGACTTTCTCAACCGGGTCATCACTGGAGACGAGTCTTGGTTCTACGAATTCGATGTGGAGCTGAAATCTCAAAGCAAGGAGTGGAAGCAAGCAGGGGAACCAAGAACAAAAAAGTCGCGAAAATCAAGGTCCAATGTGAAAACAATGTTGATTGTTTTCTTTGATTCTAGGGGCATTGTTCATCAGGAATTTGTCCCTCCTGGCCAGACAGTGACCGGAAATTTCTACGTTGAAGTTTTGAGACGTCTCAGAGCTCGTGTGGCCCGAGTTCGACCGGATTTGGCACAAGGGGGCAGGTGGATCCTTCATCACGACAACGCGCCTGCTCACACGTTTCTCGTTGTGCGTGACTTTTTGGCCCGAAGCTCAATCACCGTGACAGAACATCCACCTTATTCACCCGATTTAGCCCCTTGCGACTTCTTCCTGTTCCCAAAATGCAAAATGGTGCTTCGGGGGCGGCACTTGGGGAATGTGGAAGCCATCAAGGCAGCAACGACACGGCAACTGAAGAGCCTCACAACTGAAGACTTTCAGCGATCTTATCAACAGTGGAAACTTCGTTGGCAGAAGTGCATCTTGTCTCAGAGGGAGTACTTTGAAGGAGACCATATTGAAATACTCGAATAATTGTAAAATAAAGTTATTATTCCACTTTTATACGTATTTTTCAAACAAACCTCGTATACATAAAAAACATATTTTCATACGCTCTAAACAATTTTCGACCTAATATTCAGTTGTAATCTTACTGAAAGTTGGAAGGTCATACCATACAATTCTAACCATTGAATTTCAAATATATTCCTTACCGGTTTGAATGAAATTTCAACTTTTTCTATAAATCCTCCTATGGGCTTCAGATGGATTCGTTTTGAATTCTGATTATAATTGAATTTCAATCGCTGAAGTAAATTCTATTATAATCTAATTTTTGGTTATAATTTTTTTGAACTGAATTGCCATTGGATTAATCGAAATCCTACAAAAATTCAATTAGAATTCAGTAACAACTTGAATTCATTTCTAGTTCATCAGTAAATAGGAAGGTAAGAAATTTCACATAATTAATAAATTCAACTTACCATCTTGAAGAAGGTGTAAACGCTTCAATGTCCTGCGTGAGCTGCGAAGATAGCCCTCTAAGATTTATATTTACCCTGGGCTCGGAGATTATTAATATACACAGGGACCCTTTTCCAAGGACACGGTGTTGAAAATGGTGCGATAAAAGACTTTAAGTGCGACGATTACGGATTTAGGAGGGGACACAGTGTCAGGACTGTCGGGTCGACGTAGGGTCACAATTTATTTATCTGAGCCCTTTTTATATCTGGCCGCCTAAGATGTCCCGAAACGCTTAACTAGGGGTTGGGAATGATGTCTGCCTAGGCATTTCTCGAATGTTTTATTGTTAATATCTTTTAAGATGACAAAAGATTAAATCGAAATTCAAATCCAATATATATTAATATGATCAGATGGGTCCTAACTGTTTGATATCTTAAAAACCCCAGTAATAACTCATCATTTGTCTCACTCATTCGTTTTATGTAATTATTAAACCTACCTATAATTTAATAATTATAAATAATTATGTTTTTTTTACATCATTAATGCGATTTGGGTAGGAATTTTTTATTTTTTAGTAACTTGTCTCTTCGGTATACCTACAACTTCGTTTAATGAATAAACTATCAAGTAAATTACATGAATTCAAAGCGTAGAAATTGAAAATGACCATAAAAGGTGATCGACATTATTAAGGGAAAGGTGTGGTAGAGTCTAATAATTTACTATTTTACATTTTGCGATGTTTTTTTTTTGTTTCTTTCATGTTTATAAATCTGCACCTTCGTTTTTACTTTATAACGACGATAACTTGGGCATCAATTGTTTAAATGGTCAGTAAAAAATTTCACTTAAATTTCACTCAATTTTATTCAATAATATATCAATTCCTGTCCACACCCGATTGAGTGAAATTTTCACTCTATTAGTATGAGTACAACTAAGTGAAGAAACTATTGCATTAGAAATGAGTGAGTTTTACTCAAATCCGAGTTACTGCTAACTATCAAGTGAGTGACTTTTGACTCTATTCTAAGTATATAAAGACAATTTAGACTTGAGTCTTTCTCTAATATGATTCAAATTTAACTATTATTGAGCCATTTCTTACTCAGACTTGGTTTTTAATTAACTAAATATTGAGTTAAAAATAAATGATTAATTAGGATATACAGTGTAGAAATTAATACAGCGTGTTCTGCAAATGCTGAACTTTCAAATTAGGAGAGATATTCTTAAAATATTGTTTTTTGTTGATAGTATACAAGGTGATTCACAACTTATCCAAAAAAATTTAGGAATAGATGCGGCATGAGAAATGGAGTCAATATTGTAAAAAAAATTTTGTAAAATGCTTATAGTTTCTGAGAAAAAAATTATTGAAGTTATAGCACATTAAACCACTACATAGCTGGACAACTGTAGTCTCTAGCGTCATTCGCAATACGCGTGGAGAGCCATGTGACTCCTAATACTGAAATCCGTCGTTGCGGTAGTTTTTACCTGTTATCTGTGGTATCAGTTTTTTAGTA
>NW_019416310.1:1177369-1191934 GCF_000390285.2 Anoplophora glabripennis
CTGATACTCCCACCATTTGTGATAAAACACGTACAGAAGTTCTTGGCGCATTTTCCATTATTTGTTGGACATTTTCTTTTAATTCTTCAGTCCGCTTTTTAGGTCGGCCGCTTCCTTCTTTTCTTGTTACACTGCCCGTTTCACGAAAAACATTAACACAACGCTGAACTGCACTTTGAAAAATTTTGTACTCAACAACGCCGGGAAATTGATTTTGAAATTCTATGAAACATTCCTCAATAGAATACTTCCATATTCCATCAATCTTGCGTCCATTTCTAAAGTAGGACTCTATGATAAACACTTTTTGTTCTTGAGAAAACACCATTTTAAACGCTTTTTAAAACGAAAATATTCAAATTGATAGCAGCGGTATAGCGCTTTGACAGATGACTTTTAAGTTCATTCGCTATACGCTACGCCCTACGTCCAAATTTTCAGAACCAACTTGACCACGTTTTTATTTGAACGCTCGATATAAATAATTATGAATTAACACCATTGTAGGACAATTTTAGGACATACTAGACACGAAAGCCAAGCTATAAAATAGGTCTGCCTGTCTGCCTCTCACGGGTAATATTCACATATCGTTAGTTAATCTCCATGTGACGTCACAACATGGTCGCGAGCGTGCGTAATATCATACCTCTTACTTTAAGAATATATCTAACTTACGGATGCATTTTAGATCCCATAAACGTGAAGCTTATGGGATCTAAATGGGATGTTTATCATGGACAACGCAGTCAAATGCGCAGCTGAGATCAGAAAAAAAGGTTATAGGTCTACCTAGAAAGAAGTACTGGGAAATTGTTATGCAGTTCCTAGTAAAGAGATTACATTTTCCAAATGATGTGGTTTACGAATTTTTCTTGAAATGTCTTCTTTAGTTTTTGTTATTAACGCAGTTTTTAATGTTCTATGAAATCTTTCGACCATCCCCATTACTTTGTGGATGGTAGCTTGTTGTGTGTATTTTATGTGTACCTATGTATTTCGTAAATTCTGTAAATAAAGCTGATTCGAACTGTCTACCCTGGTCTGTGGTTACGGTATATGGTATACCAAATCTACACATACATTGAAAAAATAATGTTTTAGCTATTGTTTCTGCTGAAATATTGGACAATGGATACGCTTAAGGCCATCTTGTAAATATTTCTACTACTGTGAGTATGTAACTACAGTGTTCTGAAGGTGAAAATTCAATTTCATGTTGTACTAGTTTATATTTAGTGCTATTGTTTTTTATGTTTTTAGTAGGTCTGTTAACTCTTTATCATGCTCTTGCGCATGTTGTATTTGTTCTAAATTTACTTCGAAATTATCAATCATGTTAACAATGTTTTCATTTACTCTAGAAAGACTATCAGTAATGATATTATCTTTTCCTTTTATGTGTCTGATATCTGATGTGAATTGAGCAATAAATTCCAAATATCGAAATTGTCTTGGACTTTTCTCTGTTTTTGAATTCAAAATGTTAATAAGAGGTTTATGATCTGTAAAAACAATGACCTCTCATTTCTATTAAATATTTAAAATGTTTAATACTCATGTAAATCGCTAAAAGTTCTCTGTCAAATGTCGAATATTGTTGTTGCGTTGGTGTGAGTTTTCGGTTTTGTTATCCAAAACGGTGGAAATTTGATTGTAAATATTCATTTACATACATACATACATACATACATACATTTACATTTATTCATTCATTTTGAATTATTTAAAAATAGTTAAAAATTTAGTTTATTTTTGAAATTGAGAGTAGGTTTATATTATGTGTAGCAACCTTACCACAGGAATCAATATATCCCAATTTTATTTTTAAAGATTTCGATTGTTCTTTCTTCACTCTTCCTATTGATCGAATTCTTCTTTCTTTCTTTCTTAAAATTGGAAAATTTTGATACCGTTTCTGAAGATTCTCTTTCGCTTCTTTTTCTTCTACTTTTGTTTCTTGAACTTATTTTTCTTTTAAATGTCTGGAATCCTTTTTAAATTTGCTGTGTTTGTAGTCGTGGTCACCAGTGGGGGAATTACTATTTCTTCTTGTTATATGCACTTGCTTAATTAAATAAGAATATCTTCTTCAAAGGTTTATTTTATGAAAATACCGTTCAATGTTATTTGGCTTTTGTAAATGTAACATGTATTCAAAGATATACAGTGTAGGAAAGTACCAATGGTCTATCAGAAGTTACGTGAGAGCGATAAAGTAAGCCATAGAAATCCATGTGATAGACAAGGATGGCTATAATGAAGGCGTCTAATAGTTAACGCCCATTTCGCCCTTCCACAAATAAGAAATGGATCTTATTTGTGGAAGGGCGAAATGGGCGTTGGCTATTAGACGCCTCCATTTTAGCCATCCTTGTCTATCACATGGATTTCTATGGCTTACTTTATCGCTCTCACGTAACTTCTGATAGACCATCGGTACTTTCCTACACTGTATATTTTTATATATATTTTATTTATAACATTTCCTTAACTACCAAAAATATACGCCATTCTGATCTATTTCTTTAGGCTTCTAGACGTAGATCTTGAAATAAGTGGATCAAGCTGCCACAACACTGAAAGAAATGCGCTTTATTCTTTATTAGAATTCTATATATCATTGTAAGACCATTGTATACTATATGTGACAGTTAAACAGGTGAATATTGAATAAAAAACGCGTACTGCTAGCACAGTTGTATAGTGACTAGAAACCTTATTCTTTATTAAATTATTGTATAACTACAACGTTTTTTATACCCTTTACGAAATAATAACAACAACTGTTATTAAAGTGTTCCATATCGTTATTAGAACATCTAGTACGGATTATTAGTTTTATAATAATAAATGTATTAAACTGTTGTATACTCTGTATGAGTTAAAAACATATGACATTAAGTTTTCAGAAATTTTATTGGATAACTGTAATTACAAGCAAAGGTTCTAATGTAAACATAAAACATACTTTTAAGCATGATGTCAATGATGACAAATCGCTCCCAAAACTGTCCAGTTTATTTTCTTAGCAATGATGCACCCGTATTTTCTTGTATTACATGAGAATTTGCACTATAACTCTTCCACCTTAAGAATGAAGCATCCCCTGAAAGCTTCTTTCCATCTAATTCTATTTCCTCTGGTTGATTGACTTTATATCCATGCTCTTCTTTGCCACCGTGAACCTTCTGTTCCTCCATCTTGTGTAAATCTTAACATCAGCGGTTTCTAATAGGACATACAAAATAATAATGTTTAAGATTTAGACAAGATTTACATTTGAAAAACAAAACAATTACAAGCAACAGTTACTTACATAATTTTCCATTTCATACAACGCGATATGATCATGTATCCCACAAAACATGTGCTTATACTGTCTATTTTCATCAACCTAGACGTGTAATAGTTGTAAGTCGATGCACAACGGACTGTCGGAAATTTTACGATCATAACTGATTATGCACCGAGAGGTGACGATCACTTAACCATTATAAGACGCGTTTTACACGTTAAAAACGGAAACATTCAGTATAAGAACGAATAATTCTGTTAATACAATAATTGTTATATACAAATTCGGATACTGGTCTTTATACAACAAAGCTTCCCTACCATACAATTGGAACATAAAGTCTATAACACCTAATAATGTATAAGTAATTCATTATAACCTTTATTTCTTAGATGCATAAGGTGTATTAAGCACTTTCCAGTTAAACTCATTGAATAATGAGTATGGAGGTGATTGCTTTTTTTAATAAAAGTTGTATATTGGTTATAAAAGTTTTAATATGCGCTATACACATTATTCTAGATAAACAGTTTAATAAGGCCATTTCTTTCAGTGTACAGTTACAGGATCGGCAGTCAAGGAAGAGTAGAATAATTAACTTCAATAAACCAATTGAGCTAGTTTTGGACTTAGTTTTGCATCTTACTTCAAAACTTCTCTCTAATTTTACAATTTTTTCGTCATATATCCACATATACCATAGAAGCTTCGATATAATGATAGCAATTTAGTCCTAGAATATGTTCATAATAACTAGCATAATCTTGTTTTAAATCATCTGAGGGAAAGAAAGACGGATTTCATGATATAGTTTATGTTTTCTAATTGTACCTACCTTCATAGAAGAACTAAAAAGTCAGTTCAGTTTCCAGTATTATTTACAATGTTGTGAGAATTGTTCTTTAAATATATCTAAATCTTTATCCGTTTTGAGTTAAACCATAGATAGTTTCAGCTCTTTACTTTGTTGGTATTCAGTGTAGTTGGTACAACCATAAAAGTTACAATCCCTATTATCTAAACTTTTCTGTTAAAGAAACAATCTCCTAAACCACCTAAACTCCTAAACTACCATCGCAACCCGACTTTATGTCTACCATATACTTTAAACTACCTTTCTTTCAAAATAAGTGATAAGAGGGATCATTTCCAACCGACATTTTCAGCTGAATGCCTTCTTGATGCAACTATTTTTAGTTTAGTTCCAAGCTAGTATAAAAGTTTACTTCCCAATCGTCACGTTTTCTAAATTTATAACTTATAAACCGTACAGTATACTCTATACTGGTTATAAAATCTCGAATTTATGTCCCCGGGCGCAAAACAGATCCATCTTATGAAATACGAATGTGAAAGTTAATGGTAAATTCGGGAATTATTGCCCATTAACTTCTTTATTAACAAAATCATCGCCCGCTGATAATAGTAGCTGAAGATGCGGTGGCTAATAACCTTTTTACGGGCGTCGCGATGCAGGAAATTGCGCGATAAAATCTGGGGGCTTTGATAAAGTTTAAGTGCAACTATTAAGGGTGTTGGCAGGTCGAAGTGTCAGGATACAGGTCGGAGTGGGCAATTATTTATTTTCCTATCTCTCCAAAGGGGATATAATACCCCTTTTGGACCGCTTTCAGTGAAAAAGTGAAAGCGAATCGATCCAGGACAAAACCACTGATTTGGGATGTATGATAACACATTTAATATATTAATGTATCACGGCTGAATTTTGCATTAGTCACTGTCTCAAAATATTCATTTTTTTCCAGTTGAAATTTAACAATCTGTCAAACATAACTAAAAAATAGAAAATATTGCAGAAAAGTGACAATTTCTATTTAATAATTGACCTGTTTCAGCGATTATTTCAAATCTGAACTGGAAAAAAAAAATGAATTTTGTTCCATCATTTTTGGACACACTGTGTATCTCCCCCAATGCCTTCATAGCTGTTTGAAAAGGAAAATATGTTTTTTTTTAATGTTGGCATTCATAAACTACTGGTTCGTTAAGATTTTTCGACCTAAAATGATCCAAGAAATAAGATCTTAAAGTTATGACGATTTTCAAAAACACTCTGTACATTTTGTTCAGCCTTGTTGAGCTGACTGAAAAAAAAACAATTTATTTTTATTGTATATTTGAGTGCATTGTGTCAAGAATACTTTTACAAATTTGTATAAGAATAGGCCCATTCAGTGATATATAATTTTAAATTTTTCTTTAATTTAGATAGTATTTAACCACCAAAATATATCTTAAAAAAATTAGATCAATAGGATTAATAATAAGTGATATATTTAATTCTGAATTTGTAAGACCCTTAAAAACACACAACACTGCGGGAGAATAGGTAATGACGTCACGATACCGGCCACTCGGCGATCAAGTCGCAAGAGATGTGTAGATATTTGCAATACTTTTACCTATATTATATACCTATATTTTTAAGTGTATAAATAGAGAGTGTATAAGAGATATACAGCAAGTCTTGTTGAAATGCATTTTTCACACAACATATTTATTATAAACATAGAATGACTTGGAATACCTTCAATGCATTTTTGGATTTTTCTCAATGACGTAAATGGTTCGCTTTTCTACATTTTCTTTTGCGTTCCATTTTTGTACAAATGTACCCAACGTACTAGACTCGGTACTTGTGGATGTATGCGACGACGTGTATGTGCCAGTAGTACTTTGACTAATATTTGAAGCAACTCAGAACCACCCTCGTTTTTCTTTGGTTGCCCGTCAGGGGGTTGTAAAATATTATTATTTAAATAAATTGCTTATAGATCCCTCTCGCCACGTATTTCGAATTTTTTTTGGACGGGGACGTTTGAATGGGGTAGAATTTTTTTTCGGCGTAAATTTGAAAATTCTGCTCTAAATTTTTAAATAATAATATTTATAACCCACTAGACGGACAACCAAAGAAAAACGAGGGTGGTTCTGAGTTGCATACCGTGGCTGGGGAAACCGTGGATAACATCACACAAACTTTTCATTTTTCGGTAATGAAATAAATATTTTATTCGGACTCGATCCTGAGGTACTTTTGCAGCCTGAAACTATACAATATTTGTACAATCCTCGATTTCGACCCATTTAGACATAAAAACAATGATTAACGAAACTGTCAAGCGAACCACACACCGTATGTATTAACACAGAATGGGATGACAGCGAGCGGAGTGCTCTGCCAGTCGCCCGTACCGGTATTATGACGTCAGGCAATAGTTGCTCAACGTTTTTCCGCGCTCTGTTTTCATTAATTTATTTCACACATTTCTCGTTGAAACAAAAAATTGATTTTTGGCATACTAACTAATTAAAGGGTAAACTTTTGGAATATGCAAAAAAATTCTATTGAATGGGCCTATTGTAACAATCATTCAAAGGTAAATGATGAATAATTGCTCGCAACTGTAATTCAATGCTGGACGGAACTTTACTCCGCAGAGTAGTTATTTTCCACAGTATTGTTAGTGAAAGATATGATCTAGCTAATAATAATTATCGAGTATCTGGTATTAATTGACTAACAAACCATAGTTTGTAACAGGAGTTGATAGCAGGGCTGTAAAACCATCAGTTACGTCAAAGAAAGTGAGCGTTATAATCCTAATAAATTTTTGTCGTGACACGTCTCAGATATCTGGATTTATGGGGTTATCGAATAACTTATAACTCTAGTACCGGAAAGTTTGCGAATTTCTGGGATATCGAACCCTTGTCGAGCGGAAGTGTCATTACCGATATTAATATCTGAATATATTTTAAAGTGACATTGTGGAATTGCCATAATAATTTTAATCAGAGATTATACACCTGCATACACTTTATGCTTTGTAGTGAGACAAACAGAAAAATAAATAGTTTGCCTTCCAAGATTCAATTTTACGTTTATATATTTTTTTAGAGAAACTGCTGAAGTGTTTCAGTGACAGAATGAATGACGTGAAAATTAATGGATTCAGTATAGTTCCTGTCATAAAAATTGGAATAGAAATGTAAATGTACCGAGTGTTGTAACTTTTACTGTTATTCTTTAATAACTAACTTTTTTATTGAACAGGGTAGGTACAGAGGAAGTATACGTAGTGCTTCATTATTTACTCACTAATGAAAGTCAAGGCAACTCTGTCAATATCTCAAAGAGGATGTCAATTGAGACACAAGGGTGGAATTAAATTATTATTCGTACAGGGCAGCTTACCGCTTCAATATTAATATCAATATTACAATTTCTGCCCCAAGAAAGTTGCTGCTCATGTGCTGCTGATGGCATATGCCAACCGACCAACACCGCCGCGTCGGGAGAGCAGCTTTACTGACTCTCTTCCAGAGACTAGAGTCACCCACTGGCTGACAACCGTAGATTGACAGCTTCTTGAACATCGATTAGTGGAGATTCACCCAGTTTCAATAGTTTAATTAACTGGGAACAGTCAGTAAGTTTGTGATTCAGTTCTAAGCGTGAGTAAGATAGTCTGACCTAGTGCAAGGGTCAGTTCAATATTTATGCAATACCAACTGAAAACCTTCTGGAATCTGGAATCTGGAATTTTAGGGAGGGTAGCTTAAAACGGCACAGCACTTAGGCCTCTTTGGGCCCCTTGTACTTCCTCCCATTACAAGATCAATCCACATTAGCCGCTAACCTAACGTAATACAGAGAAAAAGGTGGTGACATTGCTCAGGGGGATCTCTGTAATATAGGCCATAGAAGGTCAACGTTCTCCCAACACCGATTTTCTTGTGGACGACACGGCATTGCAATCGCATAGCATATGTAGTACTATCTCGCCTTCCTGTTCACAAGCCCTACAAAGAGGTGTTTCACATTTCCTCATATTGTGAAGGTGCTTCCTTAGCCAGCAGTGACCAGTTTGAATACCTGTCACTAGGCGAAAATTTGACGTAGACATGGGCAGGTATATTTTGGCTGTACCTATCCTTGCTGGAATATTATAAGAACTCCGTTAGCAAATTGACAGCTATTTCTATCATCTCACTGTTTCATAAACTCTTTGTTGGTGTTTTCCTTAGTAATTTTAATAAGTGGTGACAGCAGAAGCACACTGGAGGGACCGGGTCTAAAAATATTGAGATTGCACCGCTCGTGTCTCTTGACCCAACATGTACGACCAGTGCCTGGTGATATTCCCATACTGACCAAGTCATTATCTTATGATTACGGAAGATTAGTAATGCTCGTCTACTATCTCTGTAGCTTCGGATGGTTTTACCCTGAAAACCTTTTATTGTTTCTAAAATCACATTTACATATTGACTATATCTATAAGTTTTGTTCTATAAGAGGGTTTTATATGTGCCAAAAGTTTTTTGAGATTTATTTTTCCAGACCCAACATATTTAACTATCCAAATTTTGAAAGTTACTAACCCGCTCTCTAAAATGCCTATGGTTGACATATACAAGCTGTCTTACGGTGACGGCCCATTAGAAAATTTCAGAGACTACTTAGATTTGAATTTTGAAAATTAAATAAAATAATTACATTAATGTAGCATTTCCGGTTATACTGGTAGTCGCGATCTACTCGTTTATTTTAAATGGAACATATTTTGATTATACGCGTAATTTTAAGGGGACTTTTATCAAACTTTTCTATGGTCTTCGAGATATTTCAATTCTTTTAAAAAAGTTGCTTTTCGATAGCCTAATTCAAAAATACTTATTTTTTTCATTGTGCAAGCTAAGGTATTGATATCTGAAAGTTCCTATCCTTTGTTACAGTTACTTTTTAAAAACTGTTTAATTTTACACAGGATTATGAAAATTTATTGACGAATTTGCTTAACTTAGAGCCGCCAAAACTTGTTTTTTCTAAAAGGAACACCCTGTATATTTAATCGAAATCTACTGTAGAATTTTACCTTAATATCTACATTACACTTCCCTATACCTTTTTCTGTTTTTGACGGTTTTTGTGAAAAGTAATGAAAATGATCCAATTTCTTGCGAGGTTCGCTGTGAAATTGCTAACAAACTTAAAAACAAAACAACCAATATGTCATAAGTCATCATTTGCTGTTAACCTGACAGTGGTACTTTAAATACTGAAAATAATGAAAAACAATACGTAGGTATTCAAATGTTGATATTTAAAATATATTATTTTTTCATAGGTTGTGATGACTTATGGTAGGTAGGTTGGTAGTTTTGTTTTCAAGTTTGCTAGTAATTTCATAGCCAGCTTCGCAAGAAATTGAATTTTCATTATTTATCACAAAAACCGTAAATAACAGAAAAATTTAAAGAAATAGTTTTTGATTAAATATACAGGGTGTTCCATTTAGAAAAACCAAGTTTTGGCTGTTCAAACTTAAGCAAATTCGACAATAAATTTTCACCACCCTGTCTCTCTTTCAAATATAAATACTTCAACTTGCATGAAAATAGGCATTTTCGAATCGAAAAGCAGCTTCTTTTAAAGAACTTGATAAATGTCCCCTAAAATTATGCATAGAATCCAAATATACAGGATGTTGCATTTGAAATAAATAAGTATAACCGGAAGTGCTACAATAATGGCATTATATTTTATTTAAACAGAGCACGCCCGAAAACCCCACTGCCCAAATTTTCAAAATTCAAATCAAAGTAGTCTTTGAAATATTCTAATAGACCGTCACCGTTTGTAGATATTAAGAATTAGTTGTTTCTTAACTGCCATCCTTTCCATGTGCATCTAAAAGCCTTTTTTATTTTGGTATTAACTTAATGCGGTTAAAATTGTAGTAATCCAGAGTTATTTTTATTAATTGTTAGTATTTTATTATAATGGTGCATAGTTATAGCATCATGAATTACTGAATATAATTAACGATAAATGTATTTTTTTACATTTTTGCACTATATGATTCTTAAAAAATAATTACCAAGGTTATGAACAACCTGTATATAAAATATAACTTAGGGTATGACACTACCAAGCACTAATATAATCCTAATGCATGGACAATTTGTTTTGTGGTATTTTATAATATATGCTACCTCTTTCTTTTGCCTTAATACCTTACATGATTGATGAACGTTTTGAATTGTATTTTGCCCAGGATCATATAACCTCTAAATATCATTATTGATTAAAATGTGTTGTCTAAAAAAACCTTGTATAAATGTCCTTGAATTTTAGCTGCAAATTCTCGTAAGAAATATAATTCTTGGTAATATTGCATCTCTGAATATTTGCTTTTTATTAATATTTTCAGTAAAAAATTGAATTTAATCTAATGATTAAAGTTCTGGACTTTTCAATTTCGCCGAAAAGTACCAAGAAGTTAAAAACGGGGGGATCCAATACGGATAAATAATTATCCACTACATTAAAAAACCTGAAGGCATTAAGAAAATTGCCTGGAAAAATCATGTAATTTATGGCTGAAACTTAAAAGGTGGAACCGAGATATTCGATTTTGGGACCCTCGCCTCTGCTACTTCTTCTGAGCTTCGAACACATACAAAAACTTCCCTAAATCTATTTCGGTGGCACGATGTATAAATAACTCTGGGGTTTGGAAAGTTTTTCGGCCTACGTGGAGTGGTTTAATGGTACATTTAAAATTATAATACGCTGGGCATACGGAGAAGTCTGAATTATTTTATTAGATATTCTGTGACATCTATATATTCTTAGAAGGGATCAGCGAATGAAAAAAGTTATGATGAATGAATGATAATGTATAAGGGATCCCAAATTGTAAAATTGTTTCCTTTATGCCTTTACCGTCTCAAGAAAATATGTATATACCGGTGTAGGCCAGGAAATATAGAGTGGGACGCGACTTTTTGTTTCAGCAAGCTGAATTTATCACTATAAATATTATGTACAATAACATATTAGTTTCCACAGTCATAAAAATGGGGGAACAGGGTGGGTTAATTGTATAATTTTTACGTAAATTCACATTTTTCGCTTATAACTTTTTTCCGTTCATTTCCACGAGAAAACAGTAAAGTACTTTTTTTTTGTCTTCAAAAGACCTACAAAACTAGCCATCGAGCGTCAAAAAATATTGATTAGATCAAAATTTATAAACAGAAGAATTTTATTTATGACTTTTGAATTAAACATTTATAAACTGTGTTATTATTACCAGAACGTTTTGGCATCGCATCCTCTCATTCCTTATCATTGTCTAATAACTCACACGAAATCTGGAATCGGTAAGTTGAATAGTTTACAAGTTATGGCCTTATAAACAAATTAACTAATTATTAGTCTGGNTCAAAATACCAATAATTTGTAGAAGGCAATTGTTATCAATAATTGTTTGAAATTAGTTGTGACATTAGGTGTTGATATTTAATTTTATTCAAATAATGCTTACTTTACAGCATCGCATTTATCTTGTTAAATGTTACGGTATGGGTAACATTTTTTATAGCCAAGCAATTGAATTGTTTCATGAAAAATATCCAGATGTTAAAGTTACCCGCCAACTAACTAGAAGGCCGTGCTTTCATATTTAAACATAAAATTTAATTCCAAGTAACTTTTTCCCATTACTTTTTCACGTAGCGTTAAGATTTAAGGTACTTTACTCTTCACTGTTTTTACCTTTTCCAAATTTTTGAACACCCTGTACATTAAATTGAACAAATGACTATCTTGCCAAGGGATTCTGGACAAGCAAAAATTTTTATAAAGAATTATTTTTTTGACAACTGAAATTTTGTATCCATTTCAGGTATAGGCAACCCGAACTGGGGACACCCTGTATATTATTACATATTCGGAAAGCTTATGAAAAGAGTTTTAACTTAAAAAAAAATCGTCAAGATTCGTTGAAAAACAACGGAGTTACAGACTGCCAAATATATTATTTTCAAGCGAAAAAAATGCAAAATTATTTGTTTATTCACATTACAAGCAAAGACTGAATACAATAAATTGACATTTGGCCTGAAGCAAAAATTCCTTTTCAGTTTTCCTGAATGGAAAAAACGTTGACTGATATTCTATTGATTTCATTATATTTTATTTTTCGAAAAATATTTGTTGGCCACGGCTAAATGCATATGAAAGCACTCAACAAATACACAGGGTGATTCAAAATACATACAAAGAATTTAGAGGCGTATTTTAGAGGCGTATTTTAGAGGTCAAAATAAGTCTCGTTTTCCTATAAACGTGGGTCCACAAATGCTTAGTTTTCTATATACAGGATGTTAAAGCTTTTTATTTTTTTTTTTTTGATTTTTTAGAAATAATTTCCGAACAAACTTGAATGTTGGCATAAAACTTGGGGTACGGGGTTTTTTTAGGATGCTAAATTTAAATATGTTATTGGTTTTGATGCTGCTTGCAGAGGGTGGCACCTACAAGGGTACGCTTGTTTTAAATTGTCCTTAACTTTTTTGCTACCTTGTACATTGACATTTCGTATTAGTTTGTTTATTCCCCAGTCAATTTTAAGCAAAAAAGGTATATTAGGTCAAAATCTTTCAGGCCAACCGTTTCCGAGATATTGGCTGATGAAGAGTTAAATGCACACCACATTTTCAAATTTTATTAACTATTTACTGTGAAAAATTTTAAAATTTATTCACCATCTAATCAGTAATACACAATGATCTTGAATTTTAGTTCTTTACATTTTTTTTTATACAACTAAACGTTTTCGAGAAAATCACTGCTGACCAAACGGTAGTATGTAATTTAAAAAAAGTTTTATTTTGATGCTCCTAAATCTTTTGTACTAAATTTTGAATCACCCTGTATAATACAGTTCCTGATTCAATAATTTTGAGAAAAGAACATTTTTGGGGTAAAGAGGATCCTGTTTAGTGCCATCGCAAACCAAAAGCAAAATTTTATATTTTCATTTGTACGATATATTGATTAGAAAAAGTAACATTTTCGTAAATATGTTTTTATGACATTTTTTTATGTAGAATCCAGCAGCGTACGCGACTTCGGGTTTTTTAATTATAACACAAACTTGTATTTTTGTATAATTGGAACAACCTGTGTATTTTTGTTTTTAAAAATCTGCGTAAAATATCCTTTCGAACGACTACTAAAGCAATTTCTTTAACAGTAAACAATAATTTTTTTGTAAATCAATTATCATCAATATATCAAATACAGCCATGGTACACTTGAAACAGTTGAATAGTAAACATTTTTTGGCATTTATTCCATGGATGAAAAATTTTTTGTGTAACTAGGTATCATGCATTATCCATTACCTCGGAGAAAATTTTGCACAATTTTCAAAAATTGAAAAATATATAGTGTGTTCTGTTTTCAAAAACATAAGTTTGTGTTATAATAGAAAGTTATAGAAAAATATCGCGTATTCGTAAAATTTTTAATTAATTCTTTTATTTATTAGAGGTAAATATATTATTTATTTGTGATAAAAAGTCTAAATACATTTTAAGAATTAACCATTAAAAACATGTTCAGTGTTTCATTCGCAATGTCTTTTTTTCTTATTTAATTAACTATTCATTACTCAGTAACGACTGAATTTCGTTTGAGAAAATAATGAACGTTATAATGAGCTCTCTTGTATAAAAACGAGTCTATTTTCAAATATAAACTTTTTTCAACATCAAAACTTTCTAATTATAATACGAATATAATTTTGTTCACAAAAGAAATTTGTTACATTTTAAAGTTAATAAAAGATCTGAGCCGCTCATCAGTTTCGATGTTCTATAACAAACAATGTGTCTCAAATTAGATGATCAGTATCTTAGTTAATATTACACTGTAAATAATTGGTGGAAGTGAACATATTGACCTAATGTTGAGTATTCTGACTTTTTTACTCACTTAAGGCCGATTCTCACTTGCGTGCAAGGCATGTGCCCGGCACAGACAAAGCACCGGCTCGGCAAAATATCTTAACCATTGTATCTTATGGGTTTTGAGGGGTGTAATTCACACTATACGTGCGGCGTCTCGGTAAGCAACAGACTTTGCACGCGACGTTCTTACGAAGTAATATTTGCAGGGCATGTGCCGTACATGTTCCGGCAAGTGTGAATACTCTCCAGGCAGTCAACTTGCAATCATAGGGTTTTTGGTTGAGTTCTTATAAGTGATAATTATCTACTTACACTATTAATGGCTCCGAAAAGGACAAAGTTGACAAAATTACATTTCAAACGAGTAAAATTACACTAATGTTTGTGTAAGTCTAGCGAAATTGTTCGAATTGCCCACCCTGTACCATTTGGCATTGTCCTAAGCGTGTGTAAACGCCGTCTACACTTCGTTCAAG
>NW_019416310.1:1193373-1242361 GCF_000390285.2 Anoplophora glabripennis
GATTTCTTAACAATAAAATTTTGTAATTTAAAAAAACGTATTTTTCTTTTTCGGGAATTTTTATTTTCTTGCTCTTCTTCATCTAAGATTAGAACAATTTTTACCAAAATGGAAGTCGCGAACATTATTTCACAAAGCTAGGAAACTACTACCTGCGGCATGTCTGTCGCAGTGTGAATTGTCTCTGAAAACTCGGCCCATGCCGAGTATGTGCCCTGCCGTTGCCGATCCGGTTTCTTGCTCGTCTAATGAGAATCGGCCTTAAGTAAGTAAATAAACTCGTAGTTAGTACACTCGTACCTAAATGGGAGTACCCTACCCTACATTCCATAACCATATGCGTTGTTTATTATTTTTCTCATCAGCCAATTACAAGGTAATCGTGTAATGCCTGGACAGGTTATCCTGCTGAGGAGAATTGTGTCTAATGCAGTGATTTAGTTACACTGACAATAATTAAAGACAATAATACAGGGTGATTCACAAATGGTGACCAAAAATGGAACCTCGTATTCTTTGGTAAATTTTAAGGGGAGTTTTTCTTATAAAGTTTTCCTATAAAGTTTTTATCTAGTTAAAAAGATATGATACTTCAAAAAATATTTTTAATTTTTTTAATTAATTTAAAAATTAGTAAGTGAAAGAACCGAAGAATACGAGGTTTCATTTTTGGCCACCATTTATGAATAACTCTGTATATCGAATATCCATTAAAATACCTTCCTTGACTCAAATTAGAATAAATTTATTGACCACATTTTTTATTTTTGAATATTAGAAGAATCTATCTGCGTTCTGCGAAATTATGGATGTCTTTCTTGTTGATAGTATAATATTCTTTAATTGCCAGGAATAGGAAACAATAAGTTTGATTAAAAATTTACAGTTTTGAAATTCCAAAAACTAATTATTAAACGTGTTTATCTTGCAAACGGTTCATTTTGTCGGTGACATGAAAAGGTATGAATACATAATTAGAAATAGTCTCAAATGTCATAGCTTTACCCTAAAATTTATTTAAAAAATTTAATAAGAAATAAATAAGTTTAACCGAAAAACGGAGTTAATAATAGTATTGAAGAAAAAATATACAGTGTGTCCCATTTTTCAGGTTAACACCTCTGGAAATGTGGGAAGGCTGTGGACTTTTACGATATGCTTTATACCTACTAAAAAGAGAGCTTTGAATTTGGACATATCCAAAAAAAACATTTTACCATCATTTCGAAAATCATTATTTGTACTTGAACTTTTGAGTGCAGTTATAAAATTTCCCTTTTTACATCGTTAACAACAACAACCAATAATTACGTATTATATTATTATATAATTTTAAATGAATGTAATACATTTGTTTTACACACTAACTCAAAATTTAATGATGGTAATTCCACTGGTACGAGACAAGACCTGGGGCACAGTATTTTTCATAAATTAATTATTAAATTTCATACGCGAACTTGGAACAAATTTACATTACCTCACTTTGTTCTGTAATCATAAATGCCTAATACCGTGTTCCGAATTCATTTGGTAATTTTGTTGGATTTTGTTTTATCACAAGCCCTGCAGCCAATCTAACCCGTTCGCTAATGGATACAAACTTTTTAATTGTATATGTTAATGTAACAAATACAATTAAACATAATAAGGTCAGAATTTCGCTCGTGTTGGCTTTGATTTGTATTTCGTTCGATTTTTGCCACACATTTGTCAGGAATATAACGAAAGTCAGATAAAGAGCACACACTGTTATGTAGCGGAGTCAAGTTAAATTTTGACTTCGCGCGAAATTTACTGGAAGAGAACTTTTTATTTTTCGCGTTATAAAGTTGTCAGAAACAACATATAAAAAGTTACCAACTGTTGAGTGTACGTTAATTATTTATTTAACAAATTAGTTGCAAACTTACAGTTTTTGCAAAATATATAAAATATATAATTTTCAAAAAAAAATTAACTGCGGCATTCGAAAGAACAGGAAATTTTACATAAAAATTGTTAATAAAGTTTTTTTCTAAAATGCGAATTGAAGGCTGCAGAAATTTTTTTCTAACGTACGAAATACGAGACGGGCGCTACACTAAATTTGTTATAACTTTTTTATCTAATTGTTCAAATCGACCTCACAAAAATTTAAATGAAAGAAGAGTCATCTGGCTATCAAAATTTTATGTCTTTAAACTTGAGAAAAAAAAATATAGTACGTACACGAAGTTACGTCATTCTATAATTTTGTACAATAATAATAAAATAGCTGTCATTCTTTTAATTTTTAAAATCTGTAACTTTCACAGATTACTCTTCAAATGACAATTGAAACAGTGAGCGATACGGAAAAAATTTTAAAAATTTAATTTGAAAAATATTGAGCCCAACATATTCAATAATTTTAAAAAATCACAAATTTGACTTTTTGGACCATACTTTATAGATCAAAAACTATAGTTGTAAGTGTGATATTGAAACTTTATGAGAGCACTTTTTAAAGCTTAAAATCTTTATTTTAAGATGGTGCAATTTATTTTTCTTAAAAAATTGAAATAATAGTTGAAAAAACAAAAAATAACAAAAAATAAAAATATTTCATGAAAATCCGTGAAATTTATTGTTAAATAAAGTTTAATAATGTACAAAAAATTTTTGTTTGTTTAATAAACCATCAAAGAATTAAGTTAAGACCTTAAAAAAGTAAATCCAGCGAAAAATAATTTTTTTATTTATAGTAATAAGTGGAAAATTGTTATAACAGCAAAAAAATAACGTTTTTTGATGAATTGATTTAATATTCATTTTTAAAACTTATATTCTGTGTCTGAAATTGTGAATGCAAGTTCTCTTATTGATGTAGACACGGATATGAGTCTAATATATACACAGGGTGTTCAAAAAGTTTGAACCCCCCCCTTTCTCAGAAAATATTGCTCAAACAAAAAAATTATTAGGACAAAAGTTGCAGGGTTTTGAGTGAGCATTCCAACGGTGACCTTGATCATGACCTTGACCATGACCTTTGAAGGTCATTTAGGGTTCATGGAGGCCAAGTTGAAAATTTTAAATAGAACCGTATACTTTTGATTTGATTGTTACTTACAGTTTTATTTATTTTAAATGCGTTTTTCGTTGATAAGAATTAAATAATTATTATTATAAATGCTATAAGAATGTGATTTTTATGTTTTCGAGTAAGCTGCAGTTATCAGTGTTAAAAAGTGTATTATTCACATATTTTGTCCATTTTGAGGTTATACTCTTGTACACTTGTAATTCTTTAATGTAATATTATTACTTAATATTACAAATAATCTTCAGGGTATTTATATTTGTTTTCTTTTATGCTAGACCTGTAAATGTATGAGTTTAATATTTATACCTATATGAATATTGACCCATTTTTAAAATAATTAATGAATAAATAAATAATAGGGGACGTTGATTTTGATTTTGTAATTTTGTATTTAATATCAGTGTTTTTTTTCAATTTTATTGGCTTAAAGCGTTATGCCCAGTCATTTTTGAAGAAGAGCAAGAACTCGATGAGATTTAAAAATTAATTATTTTGTAATAAGTTTGTTTTTAAAAAATAAAACATATTTTCAATAAAACCTCTTTAGCCATTTATGATTTTCATTTTTCGAACCTCTATATTACAAATATGAGCGAGTTTGATTTAAAATCGATAATTGTTAAATAAATTGTTTAAAATAGTCGGCCATATTGGATCAGCCATTTTGAATTTTCTTTTTCCGACATCATATTCTTGTTCAGCGGCATCGAAAAGCCCTTTATTGTCAATTTGAAAGAATTCGATTTAAAATTCATTGAATTATTTTAAATGTTCTTAAAAAACTATTTATTATTGTTTAAACAATTAAAAAACAATTAGCGTACAAAAATAAGTTTATAAATTTTTTCTAATACTTATCTCCAAGTAATTTCAATAGGTTTTAGGAAAATCCATGCTTCCCATAATTATTTCGAAATAATGAGTAATTTTAAGCTATCTTGACTCCACTAATGTTATTTATTTTATTTTTTGTTTAATAACGATATTGTGATAAACAACTACCCATCCGACTAATGCTCCGAACTTCATAATATGCAGAGATTGTTGTATAGAGTGTTTCCTTAGTACATATCTTAATAGACGGTTTCTGGGATATGAAGATTGAGCCAATTTCGTCTTAATTAAAAGTTGCTCACGGTCAATAAATAAATTAATATTCATGAAAAAACTCGCTTTTGTACAGAAAACTGTTGGATTTTTTTAGTAGTATAGTAAATGGAAGGTCTTTTATTTTATAACGAAGTTCTCGCTTCGAACTTTATCCGTCACTGAACCAAAAATGATGCATTATCCTTACTCCTGTCTATATCACATTCAATCAACAACTCAGACAGAAATCTTACCGTTTCTGATAAAGTAGCGCCCGAGAGTTCATCAATCAATATATCCGGAAATATATTTCCATAATACACTAGCTCAAACAAACAACCCATCTTAATGTAATTCCTCGCGTTAGCCTCCTAGCTTTTGTGGACCCCGCAAACTTCGTTGAATAAAAATGTTTATCTTTCCCAAACAAGATAATAAAAAATAGAGGAAGTAGCTCTCGCACCGTGCCGTATAAAATTCCAAAAAAAATGGAAAACTGGCAAGTAAACAGGATCCTGAAATATTAAGGTCGATTTACTTAGCCATAAATTCTTTATGATATATAAAAGCCACTGTGTTTTGGTTGTGTTCGGTGTGACGAATGAATTGTGTTTGCTGTTTCTGTTTTGTCTCCTTGCGATAGAGACGAAATGCTTATTTTTTCCGAAACCAATTAGAAACAACTATGAAATCGGGTTGTTTCATTACATTTATATAAAACAGTTGTCCAGGGAGGATAAAATAGGGACATAAGTTAAAAACAGAATTGGAAGTAACATAAACTCAGAAATAATGGGTTAAGTTCTCCAAGGGTATATAACGCGGTTATTTTTATTATATTTGCTTCGCCACATATTGATTTTCAATATCAAAGAACGAAAAGGGAATAGAAGATAAAACAATATAAAAATATTTGCTTTTAGAGCAGAATAAAACTATTTGTCTAAATATGTACCAAATGTTTGCTAAAGAATGGAACAAACACCACTACACACCATAGCAAATATTTTCTAATTTTACATAATAAATAATATCGTGACTTCCCACCATTTTCAGAAAATAAAACAGATAAAACATAACCCTCACGATTTGTTTGTATTTATAGTATTTTGTATTTCATTGGTACGTTATTATGGGATTTTATTTATTTTTGTATTTGTCACAGCTATTAGAACTATTTGTGATAAAATAATATTTATTTACACCATAAAGAAGGTAAAAATTATTTACCAGTCGAAGACAATTTTGCGCCCGAGCGGAGCGAGGGCTGGCAATAGAGTCCGAGACTGGCGCTACGGACGAGCATATAGAAATTTGAGTGTATATTTTCTTTTTGGGATATATTTTTACCATTTACGTTGTACTTTTATATTTTAAAATGTATTATTCCTAATCCTTTTTATGAGTTTTTACTATATTTAATATAAATATACAAATAAAAGTATGAATTTACAAGACCTGATTTGGCTCAATAAAGCAGATTAGTCATGCGATTACTAGGCGTATTGTTACCGCGTGTATGTAGAGAACTGTGCTAGTTGTTCACGAGACATGTTTAGATTCATCTGTAGAGTAATAATATAGCACACTGCTTTAACTACCTAAATATAATGTTATAAACAAATACTGAGGCAAGTAAATAGTACGATTTTGTGTAAATTATATAAATCTGTCCATTTAAAGTTATTGGACCTTTACTTATTGTACTTGCACTGTATTTTGTTTACAGTTTAATGTTCTCAAGAAGTGGTCATTATTATCGAAATGGTTCAAAGTTTCTACCTGGACTAGGGCAAAATTTTTATTCAGTATCTCATTTGCCTTTTGCCTCATTTTGTCTCTAAGTACATAATGTTTATTTAATCATTCCTCATAGTTAAAAAGTTTAAGATTAATTCAAGCTTTATACGGTTTTCGACATACGAAACATGTATTTGGTAGCTCATTTTTAAATTGACTGATAAAGTAATTAAATGCTATTTTCTCTTCACTTAAGTACATAGGTTCTTCCTAAAAATATTACAAAATAATACTTCGTCATGACCTTGAAAATTATTTCCAAGGTCATTTCAAGGTCAACTTAGTTTTTTAAAAGGAAACCCTTATTTTTAACCCCGGATTCTGAAATAGCGGAAAATTCTACGTCCAACTGTGGGGTCCATTTGATACCACAGATTTTTAGGTCACATGAAGGTCAATTTGTTTTTACTGAATCTTTCCACCCAAATGACCCGGAAAAATTAAGGTTTAGCGAAAAATGTATCAGAAAAACTTTGAAAAATTTTGAAGTGACAGGCATGTTTCAATAACCCTGATTTTGATGTTGGAAACAATTTTCAAGGTCATTCAAAGGTCAACTTCGATTTTTTACGTAGGAATCCTCATTCTTAATTTTGGATTCGGAAAGAGCGGAAAATGGTAGGTGCGTGACCTACAAATAAATGATACGTGACCTTGGGGAGTCAAATGGACTCCACACATGATACATCATGTAAACGAAGAATTTTCCGCTCTTTCCGAATCAGGGGTTGAAAATAAAGGTTTTCATTAAAAAAAACTAAGTTGACCTTGAAATGAACTTGAAAATGACCTTCAAAAAGTGTAAAATTACATGCTTAATGTAACTTTGCCTGTATAAAGTAATTTTACATTACTTACTGCGGTGTCAAAGCAACCAAAGATCTAATGTGTAATTTTACATTAAATTTTTATGAGTGTACGTGTGCCGGATGAAGAGAGTACAATTTGAAGGATTTGTTATAAAAGTGTACTGTGGCACTAAAGCTACTTTTATCTGTGGATTCCCCTGCTTGTGTTGTTAGTTTCTCCTGAAGGAATGAAAAGACACTTCACCAGTGGCGGCACGCGAACATTGATTGAATGTGTTGTTGCATTTGTTGAATTGAATACCGGGATATTAACTGCTTGGAAAATTTAAATGGCGCCGCAGGCGAAAAATTTTAAAATTTTCAAGGTCACGCGTTTTCCTGGCACTTCTGAATTTCAAGGAACAATCCATTTATACAAAAATACAGATTTTCACAAGAACGATTTTTGAAATTGATACCTTTTTAAAATATCTATTCACGAATTATCTACTGACGGTATAAATAAATTGGAATAAACTAAACATATTTTAATAAATTATTGAATGTTTATAAACAAAAAAACCGTTTGTGAAGTTTATCAACGATTCTACCATTTTTAATTTTCCTCGCCGTGTTATGATTTTTTCTTTATCTTTTTTTATATATATGTGCATATATTATATTCCGGGAGTTGTACGTGCAAATCCGAAATCCGGGACCATACAGCTAATTTCCGGTACAATCATAGAAAATCCCGGTCATGCCCATGTGGCTAGATGTTCTTTTAATATGTCGTCAAGATCTGCACTAAAATTTATGAGTCCACGAAACTCATCAGGGTTGTCCGAATTTTCTGTCTTGTCGTGTCCGCGAAGTGCTAATTCTAAAGCTCCGCAAAATTTTATGCAATCTATGATTTTAGATAATACATAACGATTTTTCGTTACCTGTTCATTGTGTTTCCGTATATTATCCCAATATGCATAATCTAACTGACTTCTTATGTTTATTTTACCTAATGACTTAAATGACTTAAATCTTTCACACCGTATATTGTCCATGCTTTATCCCCACTGAAAAGTAAGCACGGAAAACAAAACAGTGTATTTGTTATATCACACCCGCACACCTACTCTGCTTTTTTGTATACATTATTGTTAAATTGTCTTTTATAACTTTTACTTCAGCTTATTCCACTAACTTCAATATTTAATTGTGGTGTTGGCTCACCTAATTCTTTTATTTTTAGTTTATCCTCATAAGGCAGAGAACCAAATAAAGTTTTTTGTAAAAACGAAACGCTATTCATNCCGTATATTATCCCAATATGCATAATCTAACTGACTTCTTATGTTTATTTTACCTAATGACTTAAATGACTTAAATCTTTCACACCGTATATTGTCCATGCTTTATCCCCACCGAAAAGTAAGCACGGAAAACAAAACAGTGTATTTTTTATATCACACCCGCACACCTACTCTGCTTTTTGTATAAATTATTGTTAAATTGTCTTTTATAACTTTTACTTCAGCTTGTTCCACTAACTTCAATATTTAATTGTGGTGTTGGCTCACCTAATTCTTTTATTTTTAGTTTATCCTCATAAGGCATAGAACCAAATAAAGTTTTTTGTAAAAACGAAACGCTATTCATTTTAATAACTATAATATCCGTAGACGCCTAAAGGAAAATATTCACACGTGTCGCTAGCAGAAATAAACTACCACACACCACGTACGAAATATTACTGCATTTACTGCAGCAGTGGCTGTCGCTGTTGCAGCCACATAAGCCGATATATTCGTGTACTGGGTCACGTGCCTGATTAGCCAATAAAAACAAACGACGCATCTAACTGTTCGCTGTGCACACATTTTGTATATGAGGTTGCATATATCGAGGGGCGTAGCTCGCGTCGTAATAAATAATAATATAAGCTCCTAGATTTATTTTAGCGCGAGTACATTTGGATTCTTTAAATATTTTGTTGATATTTAATATGATTAAAAAATTTTATGTGTTCTGCAGCTTCGCAGCTCTTATGATAAAACCGTCACTGCACTTCACTTTACTGCTTTCTGAACAAGTTGTGCGGCGGACAAATTTCAAAGGAAATTGGACTTTGTAGAGCAATTCCATATTAATGTTGTGATTTAATAACAGAAAATGTTGCTTTTACAAAAAATCAAATCAAGTTACCGCGTGTATCACAAGCGCTCGATGGTTAGCAAAAAAATAAAATAAATAAACCAACCTCGTGCTCGCGTATCCAGCCATAATTACGCTCCATATCCAGAATCGCGGCAAAGTCGCCGGTCGCGGGATTTAAATTTAAAATTTAATATAATATTAATTAAAGCCCCTCACATGAATAATTACGTTTTTAATGTATATTCCGAGGCCATTTCCGGATTACTTCCCGCAAAAACACATACACAGCGATATTTCACGCACAATAAAAAGCCGCCACGTAGGAAAAACGGAACGATAAATCAAACGCAATTTGTGTTCCTTGTTAAACCACCGCGAAAAGCTCTTCGCGGGTCAGATAAATACCAGATGCCCAGGCGACTTCGACCTTCTCGGCCGCGATCGAGGCTCTGTATTAACGCAGCAAAAATTCTTTTTGCCAGACGGCGGCGGTCTAATGAAAATTGCCGGGGATAAAGGGATCATGTAGACTACTCCGGCTGATGAAAAAACCTTTTAACTTACAAAATCGCATCGGGGCTATTGTTAGGCCGAGCCATAACTTTAATGCCTGGCCAAATTTCACAACACGTCGGAATCCCTGTTCTTGTTAACCCCGAGTAGTTGCACAAAAAAGTTTAAGGCGGGTGGGGTTTATAAAGGTAATGAATATAAATAATAAATTTACAAGAAAGTGTTTTTATTCAGTAGTTAGAAGATAGGTAGGTAATGCGATTTAATGGGAGACCTACAATCAAGTATTGGGGGTGACTATATAGTGCAGTCATTATAGACATGAAACAGCCTGTTTCGGGAAAAAATACTATTAAAAGTATATCTGCGGAATACTGTTCGGAAACGTGTTATAAATAAAATATCAATAAATCAACTCGAGGAAACTTTATATAAACAATGGGCAAAGTTATGGAAAAGTGCTTTTTTGACTCGTGTAAAAAACTGTTATCCATAGCGAAAACAAGTTTATACCAAAAAGGTAATAAACCTGTAAAATGAGACAAGTCCGATTAAATTCCGATAATTTGTTTATGCGCGAGAGCTTAAAAATGGTCGAAAATGGCCGTTTTTTTCAATTGCTAATAATAATTAATGCAATTTTCATCACAGACACTTGTAATTCAGGATTTTTTAAGCTCTTTGCACCCTTAATAAGTGGCAAAATTTTCATCCTAAGCCCTTCATTAGTTTGGCGTTGGCGGAATTTGTTATCTAAGAAGATGCTGTGTTCAATTCATTTTTGCCAATATCTGCCAATAAACAGACGCCTCATTGACTATAAAAATTGAAGTATACAAAAAGATCTAGTTAACATTTTACAAATATCAGGTAAATACGTGTTGTAAAATTCGAAAAACTATTTTTTTTGTAAATTTTGGGTTTGAAGAATGTTAATTTCGTTAATACAATAGCTTCAATGCTCATGAATTTTTGCGCTACCCCAAATTAATAAAAGAATCATCTCGATACGTTCATCAAGATATGGCTAATTTTTCTAGCTCCATCGATTTGAAGCCCCTTGATCAGTTTTCTGCGCGCATGCGCCGCCTCGCTCTCCCCACTCTTTGGCTAGACCTAGTAATAGAACGCATCGCCTCTATCTTCTTTTTTGCAATTAAATAGTTAAATTCATCTTAATGTTAATGTAGGACATGAAAATATAGCTCTTAATGTACACTTTCTCTCAATATTAATAAAATTAACTTCGATCAAATAAATAAAAATTATCTTAGCTTCTAAGCAATTTAGAACAACTATTTTTTTTAAAATTCGAAGAAAAATAGCACTAACAAAACTATAGAGGTTACTATTTCATTTTATAATAATTACCTATCTTAACAATTTAATAAATATTAACATTTCAGTAAATGCATATATGTCAATACAAGTATTTACGTATAAAAAGTAACTAATGATCGAAACTGTACATCGCCTGTGAGCATCTTCTTAGATAACAAATTTCGCCAACTAATGAAGCTTTTGGGATGAAATTTTTACCTCTTATTAATGATGCAAAGAGCTTCAAAAATCCTGAATTACAAGTGACTAGCATGAAAATTGCATTAATTATTAACAATTGAAAAAAACGGCCATTTTCGACCATTTTTGAACTCTCGAACATAAACAAATTATCAACATTTAATCGGACTTGTGTCATTTTACAGATTTATTTAATATTTACCTTTTTTGTACAAATCTTTTTTCGCTATGTATAACAGTTTTTTACGCGAGTCAAAAAAACCCTTTTCCATAAAGACCTTTGTTTAAAAAAAGTTTTCCAATTAGTCTCGAGTTGATTTTTTGATATTTTGTTTATAACACGTTTTAGAACAATATTCCGCAGAGAAACTTCTAATAGTATTTTTTCCCCGAATGTTCTTCATGCATGACGGTGCCCCTCCCCATGTTTTTCGTGCAGTTTGTGAGTTTTTACATACCAAGTTTCCTGAAAAGTGGATAGGACGAAATGACCCGTACGTTGGCCTGCACGAAGTCCGGATATGAACCTTCTAGAGTTTTTTGTTTGGTGTGTATGAAACAAGATGCGTACCGAACACTTATTTTCGATGGCGTAAATATTCAACAGCGTATTTTTGCTGCAGCTAATGAAATTCGACAAATGCCGGGAGTATCTGCACGTATGCGGATTAATTTTGCCCGTCGTTTGGAAGCATGTATGCACATGGAAACAATAACTTTGAACAATTTTTGTAGAGCATATCGTCCATTGGTAAGTAATTCGTTTATTCGTTTAATTTTTGTGTAACTTTTAAACAACATTTGAATAAATTTCAGAATNTTTGATACAATAAAAAAATTAAGTTGATAATTAAAGGAAGTTTAGAGATAAATAATTATGGGACTGTTGAAAGACCAATAATTATTAACGATAGGCATTTGAAAATATGCTAATTGTTTTTTTTTAAATTGCGAGACATCGATTTAAAAAAATCATCAAAATCAGCCTCTAGAAGTTGAAATATTAAAAAATTTTAAGCGCGTCGCGGTTTTGAACTCGCCGATTCAATTTCGAAATGCTTCTCTGCTTCCCCCACCACTACCACTCGTACGCTTGCATAAATAACTTTAAACATTTTAAAGTAGGTTGCCAATGAAGAAAAGTATTGCAAACTTAGAATTGGTAAGTATTCGGAATACCAAAGGTATTTTTTAAAAAATTAGCTCAGATGTCCTAGAACATTTAGTGTAAATGACGGTTAACTTTGATCGGCTATAACTACGTAAATAATTGACCAATCGATCTGTTTTTTATTTAAAAGAAGCGTCTTTCCAATAACTTTTAAAACCTGCTTTAAAAATTTAATTTGATTGAANTTCTTCCTATTTAATTATGTATTTTTTCAAGAGTTGATTTTATACAAAAATGGAAGAGGAAAAAAATATTTGTGATTAAATTTTTTACAAAATATAACTAGTTACAAATCGAATGGATCGTGATTATTATTGTAAAAATCGAAAAATCGCCAAAAATGGGGTTAAAAAACATTACTTTTTAGGGAATTTTTTTGGGGTCTTTAAATTGGGTTTAGGACCTTCATACCTGGCTCAAGAAAACTTGAAAACAAATTTCATCAAAATCGATTCGATAGATTTTGCATAATTTTGCAATCCATGTTTTGAAAAAAAAATTGCAAATTTTCAAAATTTTGTACAGCAAAAACCAAGGCCCTTAGATACTTGAAAATTTTAATCACATATAGAAGGGCTCTCAAGCTTTCAAATTTTTTTTGAAAAATTCGAATCCGTCAATTAGGGGAGCCCTGGCGCTTATTTAAACATTGATCGAAATTATGTACTTATAAACAATTAGAATAACTTTTTTTTAATGAAGGTTTTAAAAGTTATTAAGTATGAATAAAATATTATNTCCTCGGGGCTCCTGCTCCACCACGGCGTGGCAAAAAGCTTCCTAAATAAAGGATTCGGAAGAAATTAGTTTCACTAACGTTTTTCACTATTTCTTCAGAGTTATAGGCAGATATTAGGCAAAGACTCCTATAATTAGCTAATATCAATATTTTATACAGGACATTTTTTATACTACGATCATTTTTAGAAAGTTTAAACCTGATTTTCTAAAATTTTTCAAATGTAACACCCTATATTTTATTATTCTATTTTATTCACATATCGGTCCACTTTAACTTTTATTAAGCATGAATACATACATATCTAAAACTGTTAAATTTTAAGATATAGCAACATTTCTGAAAAAACTTAATTTTTATTATTTTCGGTCGCACGAAATGGCTTTGGAAAAAACTCTTAAAATAAAAAAGTTAATGGGAGAGTCAAAATTAGTGAATCACCCTGTACGTTGAGTTCATGTTCACACAGAAGAACTACTTTTATAAAATCATAAGTAAAAACGTCTTTCATTTTATTCCAAACATTTTGACGGTCGTTTCTTATTTTTATATAGATTTTTTTATATTTTTTTATAACAATAATTTGTAATAAATTTTTCCATCTATTAATTAGCCTGTTGACTGTTTAAGAGCTAATATCAAAAAATAAATAAACTAAAAAACCCAACAAAAAAAATATACAGTTCAAGTCACGAACAGTTGTAAACAATACTTTAAATTTTTGTACCAATTGGATTTAGTTCGTTTTTATATAAATAAAATGATATATATCCGAGTTCGATTTGTTTGAAAAAATTGATTTATGTTTTTTTTTATGTATCGCTTCGTTAAAACCGAACGGAATTTCATTCATTACAGCTTCACTTAGCGACTGGCATAATAATAAATCTAAAATCATAAATCTGTTCGTTACAAGTTTCATATACTTTCTTACAAGCTGCACTTAACCACAATGTATCTGAAGGCACGTTGTACATTTTTTACAGTCTCCAGAAACTAGAGATATGAATATTAAAATTGATCTTGGCATAAAGCCAATGGGCTCTAGAAAGGTTCTCAAATGTTCCCATCAGTCCCCCCCGAGTTCAAATGGAGACGTGAGGGTCAGCCTTCTAATTGAAAAATATGGCATCGGTGATGCGATTAGCAGTGAAAATATATTAACTAACTGTACGCCAAGGTTATTAATAATTCCAAATAAATGGATGTACACACATAGTGAGGTAATGAACTCCGACGTTAATATATACTTGTGTATTTTTAAGGTGGTCAATATTTAGTGAAGGAACTAATATAACTTTTTTTCTGTAGCAGGCGTTATTGTGATTTGTTCAACTTGAAACAAACAGTAGACTTTAGTGGCAAAAGTAGAAAAACTAAACAAACAAAGAAAAAACTTACTTGGTTTTGTACTTAAAATAAATTATTCGTTAATCAAATACTTCAATTCAAATCAATAAAAATTATCTTTTACTCATCCTATTAGAACATTTCACATTTCATTTTCTTTGAGATTATAAAATACACAAATCAACAAAGAGAAAATGCATTATACAGATGTTGCTGGTTTCAAAGATGCGCGCGTTCAATGTTTGAATTTTATTTTGAAATTTCTCAATAATTTTGAAAACTGTCATAATATAAACAAAAAAATTGGCACCATTACGTATTTTAACATGACAAATAAGAATTTTCAACTAATTTTGGAATTGCTTGTATAGGGCATCAGTTATGCCCTATTTCTTTGATAAATATAGGGCAAATTTTTTTGCCTTTAGAAATACGGACATTGTATTGAGAATTAGAAAGAACGTCCTTCACTATATAAAAAAGTTAGTCTTGTTCTCGATATCTCCTTGATTATCAAAATATTTGCATATCAAATTTCAATGTATTTCGTTTTTGATCAACTTTTGATCCTTAAATTAAACCAATGCGATTAGACAACTAGTGCATGAACCAAATTATTTACAGTTATCTAAAAAACAACTTAAAGGGAAAGTAAAACTTGGTCAACTTCTCCATCCATACCATATGCAAAAAGAATACAATTTTGCACATGGCTCTTGGAAAAGCTTAACCAAGTTCATGACTCATCAACTTGCATAATCTACACATTTATGCAGATGAAAACTCTGATGGTATAAGGCAAACCCGCCACCAAGTGCAGTTTCTAATCAACTTATGGGCAGGCATGATTGGACATTATTTAATAGGACCTGTTAAATTACCACCTAGACTGAAATGCCAGAGATATTTACAGTTTCTTCAAGAACTACCCAATCTATTAGAGGATCTTCCCTTACAAACACTCGATAATATATGGTTTATGCACGATGGTGCTCATTTTAGANACTCCCGAGAGATTAGGAGGTACTTACCGGACACCCTGTATATTAATTATAAGATTTTACATAGCAACCCTCTAAAATAAATGATTATATTTTTTTACAGAATTAGTAAAGTACCTAGGTTAATTTGTTGTCTCCGAATAAACATACCAATATTATTAATTTTTTGTCTACACGTTCTTATTAAATAACGAAGTTATATTTGAATGGTAATATATTGTGTAACAAATACAGAATAATGTCAATTTCTCGAAAATATTCGAAGGAATGAGAAATTAGCATTTCTGCAAAAGTTGCATACTATACTTTTTCTACAGTCACAGTTTTTCGAGTATACAGAAATTGCTGTTTATTTTTGCTTGTATTAATTTGACGCGACGTGACAATTGTCTGATTGCAAGTTGTAAAAACATGTGTCATTTTAATTAAATAATAATACAAACTGTCAATCAATAACAATGTTATCATGGCATTACCTGTCATTGTCACGGCTTACCACATAAACATCCATGATTAATTAGATCTCACAGCCTAATTAGTGAGATTTAGTTAGAATGGGGGTTACCATTTTGGACCTTATCAATGTCCGATATGTCAAAATATATTACAACTAAATCTGCAAATCTTTATGTAATTGGAAAAAAGCCAGAAATGAAAAGAGGTCTAACAATTACAAGATGTCTTATTTTCTTAATAAAAAACCGTCTTTTCGCTTTTTAATAGTATCTCGCCTATTATTAGAGATGGACCCAACAAACCCTTTAGGACTATGCTCAACATGAAACGTTTTATCCACATATGTAAAAATATACAGGGTGTTCCATTTAAATTATCGAAGTTAACAGCCGCGACCATTTTGTTTGGACTTCATTTGTTTTTCAACTATCATTTTCGAAAACTTCATAAATATAGTGTAACTTTTGTATTTCACATTTTTTAAAACCTATTTACAAAAAAGTTAATGGAGTGGGTCAAAATATAGTGAATCACCCTGCACATTAATTTCTAAATTCTAAATTGGAAGAAATACATTTATTCTCATTTTTTAAAGCATACTTTTATCAAGATCACTTTCTATTCCTGTTAATTGTAGTACAGTATCTTGTATTTTTTTTTAAATATCTCATAGGTACATTTGAAAACGAACTCTTTAACTAATTTCGGAGTTCTACATTTTTAGAGCTTTCTTTTGTTTATTTTCCCACGATTTACCGAGACTGGCATAAATAACATGCAAATGTAGTTTACACAGAGAACAACATTTCTAAGAAAAACCTATAACTTTCCTGTTATTGCATTTCAGTGTAAGCGTTCTCGTATTTAGCCAGAGAGACAGAGAGAGAGAGAGAGCGTGGTGAGAACATTCTAACATAGATAAATGAGGCTTTGGTTTCCCATAAATTGGAAAATTCATTCTTCCCGGGATTTTAAGTTGAGTCGTATCTGTCAATATATAAAACAGTAAAGCCTTGATTTTGATTTACATTTGAATTCTTTGTACAGGAAATCTTTTTAAATAAATTCAATTTTTTTTACGTTAAAAAATTTGATATTTTGTAAAATAATTAAGAAGGCACCTTATAACTTGTATGTACGTTGTGGTTAATTTTAAGTTCTGAAGTTACAGGGTGTGCATTGCTCCATACAGTTTTGTCTCTAGAAGCTTAATTTCGAGATACAGTTTGTTATATTTCACGAATAGGTTTCAAGAGAAGGAATCTGTTTATTTTCACACTTACAGTCAGGATGTTATTTGTGAATATTTTGTTGTAAATAGTTAAATAGAATAAACTTTTGTTTAGAAATGAGCTAGATAAATTTTCGTACAGGGTGCAACACAAAGTTTTATAGAAAATAGGATTTTCCTTAGGTTTTACATAAATTACTTTTTTCAAAAAGTTACAGCTTAATTCTAGAATTTCATATCGAGATTTTTGTTAAAAAAATTTATAGAGGATTTTAGAGGACCATATTACTTTTACTGAGAAAACTTCTTCATAGTAACGTGACATGTCGTACGTGAATTAGTCTGGTACTAATCGTGTAATAAGTACATAAAAAAGTTCTTTTTTCTAGATATTATATAGAAAAAAAACTTAATTTAACTTAAAATCCATTGCGACATTTTTGATCAGAAAAGGCAAAACCGTATTAAAGAGTAATTTTTGTGACATCGACAGAAAAATAATATACAGTGTGTCCCGTTTTTCAGGTTAACACCTCTGGAAATGAGAGAAGGCTGTGGACTTTCCGCAAGACATTTTTTTTTACAAATAGTATCCTGAAAGGAGGTTATATTCTACTAATCATTTTATTGATGTCACAAAAGCCTGGCCTACTAAGATTTTTTAAAAGGGTCGTTTTTCCAGAAAGTGGTATTAGGCATTTTTTTATTACAAATATAATATTACCAGACTATTCAACACCGATCAAAATACCCATATACCAAATTTGAACGACAAATGTCTATTGAGTGTTTTTTATGTGGTGCCAATCTTGAAAAATCAGATAGCTAAAAATTATAATAAGCAGGTAATATTATTGTTTCAATAAAAAAAATTCCTAATACTATTTTCTGGAAAAACGACCCTTTTAAAAAATCGTAGTAGGCCAGGCTTTTGTGACATCTATAAAATGATTAGTAGAATATAACCTTCTTTCAGGGTACTATTTGTAAAAAAATTGGCTTGCGGAAAGTCCACAGCCTTCTCACATTTCCAGAGAAGTTAACCTGAAAAACGGGACACACTGTATAAATAAAAAACTTGTGAACTTGTGAAATGTATTGAATAGGAAAACTAAAAACATAAACCAACATATTTTGTTTCCGAAAAAAATGTATACGTATGTTTACCAAATAAAATCCCAAAATCTAATCCTATATCCAATAAGAAAATAAAAACTTTATTAAAAAAGTGATAATATTCTCTACAGTACAAGCGAATTGATAAGTTTTCCATTATATCTCTAATTTCGTCATATCAATATAATTTTTGTATTCAGTAATATGTATAATAATTTTGAACCAAACACTCCTAATATGACATTCCTCAGAATGTTTCCATAAGATATGCTTACATTTTTTTTGATAATATTGTATAGAATACGTGTATGTGATTGTTTTTCCCTGAGATATGATATTTCCATTAATTAAAATTAGTGGTTTGCTTGGCGGGTGACGTCACGGAGGGAAAAGACTTAATTAGTAGTTAATTAATAAATAAAAAATGGCTTCGATGTTAAAATATTTATATACCTTTCAGTATTATCAACATTATTCAGTAGCACTTGTCCTTTTTAAGAATCTTTCTTAGATTCTGACACATTATTCTGCATTTACAGATACAACTGCTTTATTAAGCAAGTTTTAACAGATTTTTAAAAATGCCGTTTTGTAAAACTGCATTTTTAAAAAACACAACAATGCATTTCCAAAAATCATTATTAATCGATAATAATGTCAGTAATCACCATAGAAGTCAAAGGTTCTATATAAATTAATCACAAACACACCCAATGCAAGTATGAAATTTACACCATTTTGGAACGTAGGTACACGATAAGAAAGTCAAGCTATAAAGATAGTTCAGCAGTACTATGGTTCTGCACAGCATTCCGACACGAATAATATCCACAAATCGATATATACTCTCCACATGACGTCATAAAATGGTATGATGCTATATCTTAATCTTTATATAACGAATCTAAATAATTACGCATTTTTTTATGTTAACTTAAATGGGATTGGTTTTATTTAAGGAACCTGTAGTTATAGTAGGACCACTGTTTTCTGGGACACCCTGTATATTACATATTTAAAAAGTAAAAAATGTATTTTGAGTAATATCAAGATATTTCAATTCAATAGTATTACTTTCATAGCCGCCAGATTTAATATCCTTAAATCTGTGATTGTGACTAATAGATCGCGATTTTCTCTGACTGCTTCCTTTTTTTTCAGGGCCAGCATCATACAGGCGGGTCACCCCAAACGGCGGCCGGCGGGCGACGGCATGGACGCAGAAATGGACGACCCCGAGCTCATGTTCGAGATGACGACGGGCCATCACCTGGGGGACTGCCAGTGCGCCTGCGATCACGTTGTCTACAGCCCCACCACGTACACCACTTGTTTGCAGGTTAGTAATTTGCACAACGTTCAAGTTCGGAGTGGGTGTAACTGCCTGCTTTCAATTGCTCCTGCATACATTCCAGGAGAAGTTAATTTAGAATTGCTCCCTAACTGAAATCGTGTTCTCAAGAAGAAAGGAGCAGTTTCTCGTAGGTGTAGATTCCTCTAACAAGAATTTCTTGTATTTTTAAGCATTCGTCAACTCTGAAGAACACTTCATTTACCTTCAGCGATGAGTGAAAATTCAGTCATTTATTTTTTTATAAATTAATTAAAAAATATGTATACCCAGAGAAACTCTAGAAAAAAGAACTGGCACAGAACATATAATTATTATCAAAGTAAATATTCAAACTAGTTTTGAAGTTACACAAAAAATGTAAACAGAGGGTAATAAAAGAAACAAAAATCCTAAATAAAAGTTCTAGGGTGGGCAAAAAAACATGCTTAACACATTTAAAGGTATCTTTCTTCTGTCTAAAACAATCTTATTAAATTGAGATTGTAGCTTAAGTCTACAGTCTGCATAAATAAATAAAACTATCTAAACGTATAAACCTACTTATATATCTCGATTTAAATAAACATTAAAAAAGTCTTGCCAAATAGATATCAAAATTGTAGATAACAATATCATCAAACCATTTCCAGATCAATACCTAATGATATTTCTGCCAAAAAATTTAAATTTTGTTAGTGTCTCTGCTTCAGCTTCTCGAATATTATTATTATAATAGTAATGAATATTTCATCACGAAAAACCTAATTTATGATTAAAAAATTATTATCGCTTATAAGCAACCAAATGATTAACGTTAGATACACAATGGCGTAGTTTACAGTTTAAATCTAAGGAGGCTGGCCTACCTTGCTCTGTTAAATAGACCTATGACTCTAGCGTGCCGAAACCATAGTGTATCAAGCTGTGTGGCTTTAGGCACAATGTATTTAGGGTTTACAGAGGAGTTGCAAATGGTTCATATTGTAGTTATGAAATAAAAATAAATAATTACTGATTGCGTTATTAATTTTAAAGAATATAAAATCAATTTCTTAAAATGCTTTGAGGAGGCTTAGCCACCTCTGTCACTGTGAAAAGCTGCCACTGGTAAAATATAAGTAAAACGTGAATTTATTTCAGAATTGTGTTCATTTTCATTATTTTTAACATTCAATAATCTTAACCTTTTAACTAAATATTAAAGTTTACAACAATATTGTAATAATATAACAAATATTTGTTCTGGATAACGCTGTGATGTCTCTGCAGTGATTTGCTGCGCTTGACAATAGATTAATAATATAATAAATTCATTACTGCCATATATTACATACATATGTAATATTTTGCAATAATTTAACTAATTTAATCTAAACTAGGTACATTATAACAGTTTGTTTAATCACTAACACAATAACATTATATTTAATTTCAAAGACCGCAAACACATTTCATAAAACTAATTTCTCACTAGTTTGTTTTAATTATTTATTTTTACGCCAACAAACGCCATTTTAAAGGAAAACCTCACTTCTAATAACACTTTAATAGGCTTTAAAATTTCTAGATTTGAAATTGTATCTTCATTTTGCACATGTTGACATTTTATTTCTGTTCTCTAAGTGTCAAAAAAACACTTCAGTTAACTAGAGCGAAAAAGACCTTTTTGTTCTAAAACAAAAAAAATTCCGAAAGTTTGTCGATTTCGTCAATTTTTTCACATTAAATTGTAAATATCTCGGAAATTAAACATTTTTCGAATTTTTGTCAAAGAACAAAATGTGTTTATTTTGGTCCATGATAAGATGAAAAAGTTTCATGCTGTAGGTTCTTGTTTTAAAAATTTAATCAGTTCATGCCTTTTCTTTAGGGGTGAACCGCTCGCCTATTACTTGCTAATCGAACTGGACAAATTGCTTCAATAATGTAATTATATATTTTTTTGTATCAACTGAACAAATTATAGAACTCAACTTGCTCAAATCAACTTGAAAATTCAGATTCCCAGAATTACATTCTGTACGATATTTGTTGAGATAGAGTTCCAATAAAAGAATAAGCCAATAAGGTTCTGTTGTCGGAAGTACTGGCTTTTCACCTCGGATGTTGAATGCAGTTAATTCCAAGAATGTGACGCATGTGTCTTCTTGGAACTCTATGTCAATAAAAAATATCGTACGGAATGTACAATGGATTAGGTTAAGTCCAGACGTAAAGGCAAGGTTATATCTCGCAACCGTATCTTGTTCTGAAGCTCCAATTATGGTGCAAATATTATTTGTCGATCAAGTATCATGCTGACGACGACGGAGCAATTGAATTCGAAACTTTCTATAGAAATTAGGATTGTGTTTTGAATAGAGTCCTCTATGTATGTTACCACCATTGAAGTAACATCTAGTGTCCAGGTCTTTTGATAGGGGTAATCAACTACAATCATCATGGAGGAGCATCTGAAATAGTGGCCCTTATAGTCTTTCGGTTGCAGCAATTTCAAATATGCAGCGATTGCTCTTGAAGAGCTTCTTATTGATTGACACACTTTCCAATTTCATTTGTAATACAAGTTTTTCAAAACCTAGGGCGTAAAGCAGAATATTTTCGATATAATGTAATATAATTATCTGAAATTACAATGTCATGTATGTCTTGGAATTTTAATGATAACCATATACAGGGTGATGCACAACTTATCCAAAAAAATTTGGGAATACTTGAAATATAGAGTCAATATCGTAAAACATTTTTTTTGTATTTTCAACTTTTCCATGGCTTACATGTATAGCAACTCAGAGTTGATGGATATCGTTTTAACTTATGGTGAAGCCAGACAACATTTGTGTTATGGTGAAGTAAGACAACATTTCGACGCGTTACTACGAAAACATGCTATCTCAAATTTAGCTTGGAAAATATGCTATCTAAAATTGTACTTGGAAAAATGCTACCTCAAATTAAGCTTGGAAAACATGCTAGCTCAGATCTTTAAGTAAAAGCATTCTATCTCACACAAAAGTAAGTTTGACTAGAAATTTAAGTTGGCTGCGTTGGCGTTGAAATGCACATTGAATGATTAATTAATGATGTAATAAACTTATATAATAAATTTTTCAAAAAGTAAGGAATATTTATGTTCAGTTACACTGTTTATTTTATTTGTTTCAATCATCATTTTCAATTAATTTTGTTAAGTTACTGTTATAAACGACAAAATTGTTAATTAAAAAAATATAACAATATGCAGTATGCTACAACACGTATATTACTCGACGTTTGTTGAAATAACAAATTATAAAAAAATAGTGTATACCTTAATGTATAAAAATGTTTATTATTACTAAAAATTATTCGATTTTTTTCACAGAAGTTTGCGTTGCTAAAAATCTTATCTGCTTTATAGTCGCTGGATTTTATTTACAAAATTGTATTTGTAAGAGTCCCCTGCGCATTCAAATTTTTTTTTTTTGGATAAGTTCTGAATCACTGTATTGTACATCTCGTACTTTATTTTTCATCAATTTTAACAATATTTCGAATTCGTTTTCGAAAAAATATTGTTTGATACACAATTCTGAAGTCACTTTTGCTTTTTTGAATGTATTTTAACTCGCGACACTTCTCAATCTAGAAACAGATATAACAATTAGTAGTACTGTAGTACTTTTCATGGAATCTGTAATTCTTTTATAGATACAGGTTCCACTACAAACTGATATTCTGTTGTAAATGCAGAGTTCACTTTCTTAATCATCAATCAGTGCCCAGCAACTCTAGTTTTTCGTGTCTCATCCTGCTGTACTATAAATATCGGTGACGAATTGCACTTTTCTGCCACCCTTATGTTTGTTCATATCCCGAGACCCATTGGACTGGCAAGTAAAAATATATCACTCGTGACACCATGTCGTTAATTTCGAATCTAATGGATTAAAAACAGAAATTTTGGAATGCCGCGAAGTGCCATTACTTTAAGTAGTTCTATTCTAAATAAACCGATTGCTGCCAGGTCCAAGCTGGATAATAATTAATAATCTTTTTGCGCCTCAGTCTGATCGCATTTTGTAAGGCGTGGGTGGAATACTCTTAAAATGATTGTTACTTTACAAAAGCTCCGAGGCAACTGTTTTTAATGCCAATAGTACAATTAGTGAACAAATAGTCCTTGTGGTGATGTCTTATTTTAAAGAAGTATACAGGGTGTCCCATAAGCACGTGATCAAAAAGGTACTGCGACATTCTTTGGCTCAAAAGAAGACGATCTGTCTAATTCCCATTAAGAAAAAATGTCTGGTTCCTCTGTTATTGATTTCAAAATTCTTGAAAAAAATTATGTTCTTTGTGATATCTGGAGAATGATACGATGGATTTTAATGAAACTTGCTGTGGACTTGTTCCCAAGTAAGACTCATGTTTTGATGCAGCAACCGCGTCCATCCACCTTGGGCTAGTGGTAAATTCTTGAGTGTCTTGGCACAAGAATTACCAGAACTTTTTATTTCGTCGCTGGAATCAATTTTTTTTATGATGCATCAGTCATTTTTCGAGATTTCGTGTTTTTGGTAAAATCTTGTAGCAATCATAGTTTTTTTGCAAAAAATGTTTTCAATAACTTTAGACAATCATTATCACTACTACTCAAGTACAACAACTACTCACTCCACAGCAAGTTTCATTAAAATCAATCGTAACATTCTCCAGATATTATAAAAAAATATAATTTTTTTCAAAAACTTTAACAAATTAGGTCAGATCGTCGTCTTTTGAGCCAAAGAATGTCGCAGTACCTTTTTGATCATATGCTTATGGGACATCCCGTATACACTGTAAAAAAATCGGTGTGAGTGAAAGGCAATATAGTGAAAACTTCACTCAATCGGGTGTGATACATTATTGAGCAAAATTGAGTGAATTTAAGTGATATTTTTTGTAGTGTAGTGTTTGAAATATTTAAATGCAATCAATTCTGATAATCAATCCACTTTATCAATATTCGTATCACATGAAATTCGTTATTAAAATGTGTGTATTCCAGGTGGCTTACAATTAAATTTCATCGAATGGCAAAATTTGATTAAATCAATAAATCTTATTAAGCACTCGTATTCTCCAAATATAGTTTTTATTTAGGTTTAAATTTATAATAACTCACGGCAATGCTGAATAATTGTCGTCCGATTTTGTGAATAATACTATTCCCGCTGTTGTCCCCATCAATTTGAATAAATGACCGTTATAGATATATAGACGGTAATAAATACGGATGTGCTGTTTATTTAAATCTGCAAATTTGTATTCATGCTCATAATATTTTATGCAGTTACGATAATTTTGATTTAGAGCTGAAGTGGGAGCGATTGCGGAAGTTTTAATTATTTTTTATTCTTTTCGAACATGGTGCTGGCGCGTGATGAAGCGGTGGGATTGGCAGCACTGATTAAAATTGATTGATTCAAGTAAATGCTTTTATTTGGAGAGGTGCACCCACGGCACTTGTTGTATTATTTTACTTTTATTTTCAGTCATTTCTCTTGTTATCTGGCGGGGTGACATGGGAGCCATTTTATTAATATTTGAATTACGGCAATGATATTGTCAGAGTCAGAAGAGCAAATATTAGTGTTTGAACTGAAAGCTCGTATCTCCTATTCAAATGAAATTCAACACTCTTTTTAATTCTGTACTATAGTCTGTTTAGAAATGAAAGAGAGAGTAATAAAAGCTCATTATGTATGCAAATCGTAAATAAATGTAGTACTCGTGCTTATATTCAATATTTTTATATTATGCATTTTCGGTATAGATGAGGTCTACTTTTAACAAAACTTTGTGTGATCGGACTGTACTAAATTGTAGCAGGTAGCTAAAATTTAATCCCCGACAATCCGTCTTTGTCTATGCCGCTTCAATTTCTTGGTCCATTTCTCTTATAAGTAAACAATATAAAAACAGCAATTCAAAACATGAGGCTACTTTAAGCATCATAACCGGGTTAAGAGGGTTTTTAGTAATTCAAATAAAATTATTCAATATTATTATCAAAATATTTATTTAAATTTAATGAATAGACTTTTATTCCACACAAAAATATATGTATTTTGAAAATTCAAATTATGGTGAGTAAATGTAGTGTTGTATAAATGTACAATAAAGAAAATAAAAAAGTAGGTATATTAAAATTCATCCTCTGAATATTCTGATAAATTATCTTCGTCTCCTAGATTGATAACGATAGGTTCCACAGTAACGTCAATTAAATTATCGAGTTCCCACATTTTCTCCTCTTCTTTTTGTACATGATGTATACATCTTTGCCAGTTATCTGCAGTTACTCGTTCCAAGGAATTTTTTAACAAAATTTTCACGTCACTTAATTTAAACGTGGTATTATTTCCCGCTACATCTCCTTTTACCTGCGCCCAGACTAATTCGATTGGGTTAAGTTCATAGTGATAAAGTGGTAACCGTAGTACTGCTATTTAGCGATTTGTTGCCATTTCATCGATAACATATTTTTTCTGATCTTTATTAAGATTGACAAGTGTCAAAAGTTCCTTTTTCAACATATTTGTTTCAAAGGAAATGTTTTTTCCGGATAACCCTTGAATTATATCGGCTTTCCTCCAAGCAGTCGTAGGCGTCCGCTCGGTCTGCCGTGAATGGTATGACATGACAATTACAGACCCCGGAGGAATAAGATCCAACATATGTGTAAAATACTCTTCGAAAACATCTGCGTTCATGTCTTCGTGATAGTCACCTGTATTTTTAGATTCAAATAAAAGTAAACCGCCATCTACAAAACCACTGGCACTACCTATATGTGTCACTATTAATCTTCGCCATTTACCTGAAGGTGCCTTGAACCCTGTTGAAAGTCCATCCAAAAATGCTTGTCGAAAACTTTTTACATTTTTATCTTGCCATACTTTTGTTACAGTATATCCCTCGTTGACCCAAGTTTCATTAAGATAATAAATATTCCTCCCTTCGTCACGGAATTTTCTAATAGATCTTAAGTAGGATCTTCGCCAACAAATAATTTCATCTTTATCGATAAGAACTGACTTCCTGTTCTGCTTTTCCCAGCAAAAATTCAACTCTCGTAAGACGGCCCATAAATTGCTTCTACTGATTTTTGGCAAATCGTTGTCCTCTGAAAGTTCACTTAAAATTTTGTTTAGCGTTGGTATTTCTTTTTTAAAATAAAATGAGTGTACTTTAGTCACTAAACACAAGTCGAATTTTACTCTACTGCACTAGCACGTCTTCGTATATTCAGCTCTAAGACTGGATTGATCTGTCACAATACACTGGCTCCTGCCCTATGATGTATCCAGTAAAATATACTAATGTACACCCATTACCTGTTAGCATTAGTGTTACCCGATAATTACCTGAAACGAAATATTAGCACGCCCATGGCGGTTCTTATCTCGAGGTTTTATTACTCTCTTTCATTTCCAAACAGACTATAATATTAAGTAGATGCATGTACACAAAACGGTTTTAAAATATTAAACAAAATTATGATCAACAATTCACGGAGTGAAATGTACGTAATATTTTTCTCGAATTACAAAACATGATTGCACCAAATTATTTGTAACAGCAACAATTTGCGCAAATTTTTCAATTCAATGTCAGGACATTAGTCCACAAGGTAGTTGTTTCTCGCAGTATCATTGCTTGATTAATATAAACTCCGGGAAAGTCACCATGAAAATGAAGTTATCGTGGTTAAAAGTAACAGAGACGGTAACAAAATTACGGCCAGGGCTTATTCTTATGTATTTTGACCCGCTAAATACGATTTTGCGGGTCAAAATATACGCTAACTTCATTTTTGGTCAATGCCCCAAGCATTCGTGCCTAACCTCGAAAACAGCCAAAAACAGCTGGTGGAAAGTAGCAGGAGCTGGAAGAAAATTATAAAAATAGTTTTTCCTTGTATATTTCAACCCGCAGAACACAAATCTAATCATTTTTTAAGCCTATGATTCAAATGTTTCTTCCTAACCTCAAAAAATACTCGAACACTATAGTTGTATGCGGTTGAGAAGCGCAAGAACGGTAGACAAATTACGATCAAAGCTTATTTCATTGTTCTTCTTTGCTGAACATAAAGCTATATCTATCTATCCAAGCCTTTGTCTCTAACCTCAAAAACTATCTGGAAACAGTAGACGAGAAGCCTCAAAATAGCTGTTAATTTGGGCAGGTACGAGATACCAGTTACCAGAGAGTTTTTAAACAATAAACTTATAACGTAAATTATATTGAAAACAGTTTTCTGAGTGTAACAGTTTAAGAGAGTTAAAAAGATGAGAATAATTACAAAATTCGCTACCAAGCAAACTTCTGATACATAGAAAACGAACGTAGTTATCATAGATAAAATAAACCATCTTACCATCTCCCACAATCATAAAGAAACTCTAAAAACTTAGTTTTCACGCTAAGTTCACTTATAGCGCGCTTAAATATCGACAGAGTTTATAAAAATAGCCAAAGCATTCGACGTAGGAAAGTCCAACGAGATCAAAATCACTCCGGTCGGACTACCCCTGCGCCCAGCAGTCGTGACCGAACTTTTGTTGCACTTAAAATAAGGATTTTTTAAACATTTGTCTCATAGATGTTAAAACGTAGGTTCTTGTGTTTGACAGAAAACTATATAAAGTTACTAATTACAAATTCTATATGTCGTATATGCTATTGTCCAAATCGAGAATGTGCTAACGAATACACGTTGTGCAATGGAAAAAAATTAAAGGCCACAATTTTTAAAATTCAAATGTAACATTAGAGTAAAGCAAATACAAATATTAGAAATATTTGCCGCCACCACCATCATAATTCTACAAAATTGTACTAATTTAAATTTTTTATAAGCCTAATAATATACAATAAGGTGCCGATGGTACATATAAAACGAATAATTAAAAAAAGGATGATCTAGGCTATATTAATGTTCCCTCCGGTTTTTGAAATTCCCAGCACGAACGCCAAATTTTTCCGGTCCCAAGTGAGACTAGCGACAACAAACCAGCTATGAATATGGATACGATTTAATATAACGGCATCCGAATCAGGTTCACATTTAATTAGATTTAATAAACATAGCTGAACATTCTTCCGTTCCTTAATAATTAACATGTAGTCTGGATTCCCGAAATACGCCAAATCTAATAACGGATTCTACTAACTCGAGTAAAATTTACAATTTCATGTAAATTTTGTACATTTAATCAAAGCCACATTCAACAGGAAGCACGACAAGATTAAATCAAATTCCGCATTTATCAGACACGGTTGGATGTAATGGCGGACCCCATTAATATCGGACTCGACATAGAGCCTCGGATTTACAGGGGGCCTCTTACATTATTTGATACAACGTATTCTAATATAAAGTTTAAATTTATATCACATACTATTTGTAACTACATAACTATATGTACAAGTTGGGCCAATGGAAACTTTCCACCCCGATTATTTTGGTTTAAAATAAAAATCTGGTAAAACGCTCGAACACGTCGACTTTTGATTTGAGGGGGAACTATTTTTCAGTTTTTTTCATCCCCCTAGCTTTAACCCCCTAGCTGGGGAGAGAACAACCCCCCAAATTTGAATAGGGAATAGGGGTCGTGCCATACCTCATAAGAATAAGGTATACACTCATTACATTTGATAAAAAATAATTATAATTCAGTAATGAATTAAAACAAAAAATGTTATACTATACACGTACATATACTGGGTGTTTCAAAAAACGTTCCGCTAATTTCTAGCGTAAATAGAATATTAAAAAATAATGTTAGTTTGGTTAATAAACATGTGTCCGAAAATGCCTCCTTCAGAAGATACGGCTCTGTAAAAGGGGCCCCAAAAATTATTATTTTTTTAATTATCTCTGAGGCGGTTTAAGATAGCTAATTGAAATTTAGACCACAATTAAGTTTGATTAGGTCTTGAAAGTTACTGCTGACAAACTTTTAATATTTTGTACAGGACCGTCCCTGGAGGGGGGTGCCACTTATTTTGCCCCTAAACTTTTTTTTACGGGGACATTTTTAATACTTTGGTAAAAAATAATATTTTTTTAACAATTTGCCATTTTGACTTTGCTTAAAGTCAAAAAAATTACCGGTTTTGGAGTTATTTGAGGTTTTAACTTGTTTTACCTAAAATAAGAAAATAATTTGGTTTACTTTTACTAAGTAGGCTTAGACTGCAGATTTTTCTTGTTTGACAGATTGGTTTGACACATTGTTGTTGATAGTTTTGGTTTGTTTAACAAGTAATAACGCTTTTAAAAACTTTGAAAATGGCAAATTGTTAAAAAAATATTATTTTTTACCAAAATATTAAAAATGTCCCCGTAAAAAAAAGTTTGGGGGCAAAATAAGTGGCACGCCCCCTCCAGGGACGGTCCTGTACAAAATATTAAAAGTTTGTCAGCAGTAATTTTCAAGACCTAATCAAACCTATTTGTGGTCTAAATTTCATTTAGCTATCTTAAACCGTCTCAGAGATAATTAAAAAAAAAAATTTGAGGCCCCTTTTACAGAGCCGTATCTTCTGAAGGAGGCATTTTCGGACACATGTTTATAAACCAAACTAACATTATTTTTTAATATTCTATTTACCCTAGAAATTAGCGGAACGTTTTTTGAAACACCCAGTATTTTAAATATTAACAAGATCAATGGTTTTAGTTCTGTTTGCATTTGTACATGTGTATGTATATTTGCATATTGTTTGAACCTACTCTTAAGCTGTAAAAACTTTTCAATAATCTGAATGTCTTTTGGCACAGTATTATAAAGTCTTAGTGCCAGAAATGTAAATATTCTCTGCACGACTGATTTTGGCATTTGAGGAAATGTTGCTTTACAGTTGCAATATAAGTATTTTTGCTTCTGAAAGAGGTCTAATGTATTGCATGTTGTTCCTGAGCAGCATGGTTTCATGCCTGGTAGATCGACAGTATCCAATCTTGTGTGCTACTCAATTTATTGCTGAGACTTTGGATATGCGGGGTTATATACAGGGTGATTCAGAACTTATCCAAAAAAAAATCTGGATGTATAGGGGACACTTACAAATACAATTTTGTAAAGAAAAAATCAAAAAGGCAGTTCGAAAATGATTTAAAAATACACTTCTGCACGGCACTGGAAACTGGTCCACTGTAAAACCTGACCTCGCACAATGCGACCGGCATGGCGGTGTGATAAAAACGAACAAAAACTTTCGCAAGGAAAGAAATATGTAAATAGAATTTTATCGCACCTATTTTATATCGGCAAATTCAACTGCTTTTGCCTTTATTAATTAATAAAATTAATTTGTGTTTTTAAATAATAAAATCATTTGACATACCCGATGTTACAACAATTGTTCAAAATTTTATCCACCAATGTGTAAACACATTTGGGTACGTTGTACTCAGTTTCAACGAACTAACACAAATGTTGTCTTGTTTCACCATAACACAAACGCTTCACCATAAATTAAAACGATATCCATCAACTCCGAGTACACGCAAACCATTTTTGACACTAACTACCATTAGCTTACCAATTGTGTTAAATTAGTTATTTTTTTTTAGGGGAAGTTTATTGTTTCAGAAAATAATTCTAATTACTAATAAATCTCTGTCTTCGTTAATAAATAGCTGAAATGGTATTTATTTTTAACAATGTACAAATACTGTTACAATTTTTTATTAGTATAGTCTAATTAGACTAAAAAAAGAGAATAATGTCAGAATATTGTAAAATATCTTTTGAATTTTTGATGCATTGTTGCAAAATCTACTACACCCTTATAGCTTGGAAGACTATATTCCCATAGATCATTGTTAACAAAAAAAATGAAATAACAAGTCTTTATCTCTTAAACGTCTTTTTATTTATCACAACTAATTCAGTGACACCAATTTTGTCACATCTTCAGGTTGCAAAGTGTGTAGTTATTTATTTATTTATTTACAGTGAAAATGCATCATGACTAGAAAAAATCGTATTAATAGGTGTAAGTATCCGCAAATTGGGACCAGTTTGAGGTTGTGCTGAGGTATAAGCGTATTGTCCCATTTCCGGACATAATATTATGAGTTATAATAGGAAACTACGAAACTACCCCTTTACTAATTATCATTAAAGGTGTCTATGAAGTAAATAATAATAATAATAATAAAAATAATAATTTGAGTGAATTATAATACTCCATAGTCGAAAACAAGAAAACACATCTATTATTCTAGTTCAATACAATTTTTGAAGCTGTAATAATTAGTAACTGAACTCTGTTAATAAGTACTGAAACATATTTTTTTTCTTACTATAACTTTAAGGTTAAATCTTTTTATATAACATTTTTCGAAGCATTTCCAAACACTAAAAGCCTCACTCTACTAATACACGATACAATTTTTTACTAACTCCCTGTGTATCTACTAATGATCTCGGACATAAATCGGAAATTACCTCCGACTCGGATCATAAACCACTTTATTGCTGTGCATTATCTGTTTTTAATATACGCGGTTTTCCATTATTCCAAACCCGTAAAAATGTGCTGCAAGTGTCCTCCTAATATACCTCCTCTTAGTTCCGTGTATTTTTTATTGAACGTATTCTTTTGTTGCTATCTTTATGTGTCCAGTGGAACGAATGTGAGTATTTTTAAACACAATGTATACGGCACATAAATTGGAACGGGTGGTTAATTTTTAAATGAACGTAATGGCCGTATCATGGCAATAAAGTACTGAAAACATTGTAAATTAGTCGTCTGAAAATGTATTTATTTTTATTTATTTTAAAAAGGAAAGGAAACTCAATTAAAAGATAAATAAATACGTAGTAATACAAAAATATTTGTGTAAAACAAAACAAATTACAATTAAAAAGGAATTCAAATACAATAAAAAAACAAATCAATTGATAAAAAACTGGAAAAACTGGAATGAAAAAATAAACAGAAGATATCAACTGTTAAAGAAAAACAGGGAAATCCTTTAATATCTGCCAAAGAAGTAAGTGAGAAAGTAATAATTTTTTATTATTGCCAATGAAATGTAAATTCTTTATGATCGTATTTAATAGTAACTGTCCTTTTATCAAAATTAAGTAACCAAACAAGAAATGTAATAGACTTGCAATACATTTCAAGGAAAATGTTTATTTCATTCGATGCTGATTCTGTTAAACTTGTAGCTGGCAAATATAGTTTCAACAGCTATACTTTAGTGTATATCATTCCCATTATTTAATTTTTTGGTAGGTAAACGTAAGACACAAACTAGTTTTCTCTGTTCTTACTAGCAATTTTCCGCTCTGTTGAGGAAATCGTCTAGTGTAACTAATTTGTAAGCTGGTAACAGTACCTCGTTGTAGTTTGAAAGAGACAGTTCATATTAGGGTCACGATATTTTGAAGAACACCACAGAACTCTAATTTTGTGGACTTATATTCTGTGTAGGATCGATTATCTTTATATATCTGTTAACGTACACAGGAATTACGGAAGTCTATTCGTAAAATTGTTCCTATAAATCTTACTTCGGAAAAATGAAAAGCTACCAAATTAGAACAAATTGTTTCAAAGTAGTTTCAAAAGATTTATCTTATATTCCAGTTTTCCTTAACGAAGAACTTAGTCGTTATTGTTGAATTAGTACCCAAAAATATTGAATTGACGTACTTTTTGACGCAATGTAGAAGTTCCTTGTAACATGAACAGACCTTTAGTTGTTACATATAGCGGCGGTTACATTCGATCCAAATTGGTACCAATTTTTAATCGATCAAAATAGTTTGTTTCCCTTTTAAGTCTAAAAGAATTATTATATATGAGACTATATCACAGTATTGAACAAATTGGATATATGAAATTTTTTTAAGAATTTGTATGATTTTACGAATATATTTTGTACGAATCCAATGTAATGGCTGCCAAGAGTTAAATATTTTACTTGGAACTTTTTGTCTATTTACTTTGTTGATTACATACCAAACCATGAATAAAATATATAGGCTGATTCACAACTTATTTTAAAAAATGGAAATATATAGAAAACTTTTTAGGAAAACTGATGTAAACAATAAACCACGATAATAAAAGCACTATGATAACCACAGTAATACTGAATATGTAAGCATTTGTCAAATCAAATCGGCTGAAATGTCGTCCAACTAGGTAGTGCTTTTAGATATAACAACTTCAAATATTTTTTTCTTATAATTTGTAAATATTTTATTTCACCTTTTTTGGTGATATTAGAACAGTCAGCGCATTTTCGATGTCGCATACCTATATCCCCAGTTTTTTGGGTAAGTTGTGAATCACGCTGTAGAATTAAAGAAGGTAGTTCTATTAAGAGAACCGCCGACTTCAAGAGTCCATATAGTCATATTCCCAGACAAACCTTGAGCGAAATTCATATTCTAGATAGTTGGCCCAGCTGAGATTGAAATTCTATCCATTAGTAACTGTCATGGCTTCTACGATAAAGATCTTCATTTGAGACTTAATGTAAATAGAGTTCCCTTCTACGCTCCAATGATTAGTGGAAATGTATCACTTGCCTGCTACTTGGACGACAAAGCCGAAATTAATTTAAAAGGTAAGTATGATTTATTGACCCGTCATTGATCGCTCGTCTATTTTGTTTTTCATTTAGTCTCGATAACTGTCTGTTAAATTTTTTTGCAATAAAAGTAAATAAATCACGGGGTGCCACGAAAATGCCCCATTATTTTTCCACTTACAATTACTACTTTTTTGTTTTTATAAAAAATTGGACATCATTCTAAAGGACAATAAAAAAATTATAATTGAAAACAGTAAGAAAAGTAATTTTTTGTCCGGCTTAAATTTGTTTAAATGTGTTTTTAAATGTAAAAATTAAATAATAACGCGATGCATCTGTAACATTTTGTCGCCATTCACCGTAGGTCAACAACTTTATGAACAAGTACATATGTCACTGCATAAAACTATCACTAACTTAATCTAATTAGATATAAACAAGTAAGTAAAGTTTGGCCGTTAAAGATGATGATTACTGAGTGTTAAAAGAAAAAAAACTGCGTATTGACAATTTATTTAAAAAATATATATTACGGACCCATAAAGTACCGCACCAAATAAGGTCATTTTAAAATTTTTAATGAACTTGAAATGAAGTAAAAAATATATTTAGCAAAAATCATCTAATAGTCAACTTAGTAAAAGAAAAATAAAAAAACAATTGTTAAAAATATTCTTCATAAGAAAAAAATTAAGAAATTAAAAAAAAAACAAAAAACAAATGATCCATTTTTGAAAAGCATGCATTTAACAAATCTGAATAAAAAATATAAAAGACATTGATAGTCGTAAATCGTGAGCAGTACAATGAAAATAATAAGTGTCAAAACCGCAGTAATATTAACTTGAAAATTGTTTAAATCTCTTAAAAAATAAAAATATTTGCAATTGCCTTGCTTAAATCAGACGTCTCTAATAAAATGAACTTAACAAATTTTGTATTTCGTTTTTCGCTTACGATCTATAGTTAATAAAGAACTTTTACTTCGAAAACTAAATATTTAATTTAATTTGATCAATTTTTTTACTTACTTTTTTTGTTTTTACATTTTATTATTTGTTTTTACTTTTTATTTAATTCATTACTCAAAGTTTAGCATTTTGTGTTACTAATTGTATAAGAAATACAAAAAAATGCATTTTTAGGAAGTCCCGTTGTATTAAATAGGCATGGAAAACCCACAGATATTGATAATAAAGGTTTATGTAAGCTTCCTGAGAAATATTTCTATGAACACAGCGATCCTACGGTACGTGACAATTTTCAATCAATATGCCCTACTTCTTCGAGCTTTCATAAAATTACAGGAGCAGCACCACATCTCACTGCGGTCGATTTACTCTCTGTTATGCCGAGACGAAAGAATTTCAAAATGGAACTTCTCAGAATAGGTGACAAATCGGTTTGCAAATAATCTAGATTAGATACTTTTAAACAGGTGTTTGGAATCTGCTTGGAATATTAAATATATATTTTTATGTGTTGCTTTCTGATATAAAAAGTAAATACATTCACGTATTATATGTAAGCAATAAATAAGTAAATAAATAAATAAATAGATAAATACTACATTCTATTCATTTCAACAGATCTCAAAATCAAAAGTTTAATTATTTTTTGATTTTTGCAAATTAATTTATTACGTATAAATTATATTTTAAATGTTCGCAATATTAATTTACTGAAAATACCGCGTTAAAATTGTTACAGCCACTGAGTCAATAGAAATTATAGGATTTTTCAATTAAAATTAATAGATGCTTTAATACATAAATGCTAAATTTGTATTAAAATATATATCCATGATAATGCTCCAAAATGAATACAATCAAACATATTTTTTTTCATATCGTTCATATAAATTTTGGGTGCAGCGCCAGCGAAATATTTATTACATATGTGAATACACCGATAGTACATTGTTTATAAAGCATTAACATAATTTAAATTCATTCATAAGTATGATTTAATTAACATTTCCGGAATTTATATTTATTCGATGAATAAAAACAAACTACCGGCTTGGCCCTATTCACAGACAGCTGCTATTTTATAACTATAATCAGTTACAATTTTGATACATTTATACATTAAAGTCATGCAAGTGGCGAGTGCCAGTGCCTAGAAATTTTCATAGTAAAAAAATTTAATTTAAAATTTAGTTCGTAATATTATCTGGATTATTAGAAACATACATTAAAAAGGAAATGTTAAATTTGTAATACGCAGTCAATTTGACTCGACTTACAAAATTCGTTTGAAAAACTTTGAATACGTGGGTTCCGCGTAGCTCGCTCCTACATCTCTAAAATGTTTACAGCGGTGGTAATGGTTACTGTCGCGCAGCGTGAATGGCGGAGCTGGAGTAGCGCATATTTAATATGCAGTTTGGGCATTCACGGCATTTCTTCTTATTAATCGCATTTTGTTAAGATCTAGTGTAAAATTTTGTTACTTACGCATTGCTTCTTGTGTGTTTTTGAAAGATTGTAAGCATTTCTCGGACTAAACCAGAAGAATGGACTTTCACTATAAAAAATAATGTTTAACACATTTTCCCTATACTTCAATAGTAAGTACATAAAATAAAACTGCCCAATTATATGAAAATTTTTTTTCAATACCAAAATTTTTCCGCCCTTCCTAGTATGGAAGTCAGGAGACGCCACTGTATTCATTAAAAAAAATCTAGTTATACATAGTGTAATAGCTAAGATATGTCAAACAATCAAAGAAAATTCAAGAATAATACTTTTTTCTATAACTATCCATAAGGTCTTTATGATTCTTCAAAAATTGGAATGAATAGCAATGTTTGATTAAGTATTCTAGAAAAACCAAAGATATGGAATTTAAATACGGTACAGTAGCCTTATAGTTTCTACTTGCAAATAATTTCAAAATTCAAAATTATAAAAAAAATTAAAACTAGAAATATACTATCAGCAATACATGATGAAACGACGATTTACAACGTAATTTTTTGCACACATTTGTGCTAATTTGAATGATTGATAGTAAGAAGGATATATTAACGATCATGCGCAGTTTAGATTGCAGACTTTTTATTGTCCACAGCCGTATCAACAATTATTGAGGAATTGGAGCAAAATAGTTGGCATTTTCCTATGCCCCATTGGTAATTCCTAATTTTTCTCTAGTCAAATACGTAAAAGGAAATTATTTTTAAAGCCGAACAATAGTTTCTGACAGCTGCACTTAATTCCAACACCACTGGCAATTTTTTTTAATTGCACATGAAGGTATAGTCTCCGAAGCCAGTTGAACATGTATAAAAAAAACGAGCAATCAAATTTAATGAGATTCGTAGGCGACCCAAAAAAAGTTTTCTGCTAAAGGTGTATAATGTATAATGTTTAGAAAATTTATCATATTTTAATTATTTATGTCCTCAAACAATTTTATTATATTGATGGTAAATTTCGTTTTGTTCCGTTTCGAAAGGTCTCCAAAATGTCATGTTGTAATAATATTAGTAAATTAATATCCCTCTTATTTCTCCCTTTCGCAATTGTAATATGAATGATTAATAGAATGGTGCCTATAATAAATTAAAATTATCTGAATCACACCAAATTCCGCATTGCTGCACTGCACTGCCAGGCGACTTGTCGACAACTGAAATTTATGACGCAGTCGACCAGAGCACCAGCGCCTATTGCTCTTTGCCCGCACGCTCATTCTTCAACTTACCTGTATATGGATATGGCTAAATAAATTTGGGAACAAGTTTTTCAAACATTTCAATGCCGAGTTGCTGCGTCAATGACCCAACCTGGTACATACTGTCATCATCTTGGTTCTTCAATTGATATCCGAAAGACTATAACTACTGTGAGGTAACTCCATTGTACAAAATGTCAAATCTATATATTCAAAGGTTCTACATAAAAAACTGTTTGGCTTCCAACAATCGCAAATTTATTACAAAAAGTCTTAAAAAAATTCTACTCCTGTTTTTTTTTATTTATTTTTATAAAAGGAGTCGGTCCTGAAAGTTTCTTGCAACACTTGGCTGCTACCTGCGAAACACCTATACGATAATAACGAACCGTTGAAACTTTAAAGTTCCCAGAATATTCATCAGTCTTCTGCAGAACAATTTTCCTTATTTCCCAGAGAACCTGAAATGAGCACATGAATTGACTAGGAACATAAATAATGCCAGTTGCTCTGACATTAAAATATTCTATTAACTCGGAAAGTAGCGGTAATCTGATAGTTATAGACACTAGAACCAGAAAGGAAAATTCTAAATAACACTTCTAGTGCTTTATTTTGCATTCTGTCTTGAGAGGCACGAACTTGAACGATTTATTGCTCAGGAAGCAACAGCGGACTTTTATATCCGTACGTTCTGGAAAACTAGAGACAGAATAACATTTCTTCATCGTTGCAGTCTAATTTAAAATACGGCATTCCTTTCGAAGCGATAAAACAGTTTAATGATCGGTTTAATGACAAAGTTCAAATTGAATTAAAAATTAGATAACCCATCTGCAGAATATTAGCTAACTTTATGGTCTCTCGAAGAGGAAATAACTCAGTGCAAGCAGGACGAACACTAATTAGGAAACTTTTATAGTATAGTATAACATGCTGATATTCTTAAATGTTCTTTGCCGATTGGTGAGTTGGTGTCAAAGGAATCAGGAAGTGTTCTTGATCTGATTTCACAGCCATTTTACAACTTCCTCCACATGGAATAATTAGAATCATTCATTCATTGCAAAGCGTAGTATTCTTCGCTCATATTTACTTGGATAAACATCATTTGTTGCAGCCAACACAGAATTAAAAAACATTTCTGAGGCTATCAAGGTGAGAAAGATTATTTGTCGTTTTATAGGAGCTCATTTCTATTTGGATGAAATTTGGCAGGTTGGAATAAAATCGACGAAACATCACTTAAAACGAGTAGTAGTAGAAGTTCATATCACATTTGAGAAATGTTTCAGTGTTTTAACACAAGCAATTCTAAACATTCGCGCATTGTATCCTATTTCATCCAACTCTTAAGAACTCAATCCTACCAAATCAGCTCATTTCTTTGTTGACATAAAACGAATTGAAGAATATTATCAGTTTAAGCCTAGCAGGTATCAGTATAGAAAATTCAAAAAGACATGGTCGTGTATTTTGGAGCATGATAAAGCAGACCTACATGCTTCTTATCTCTTCTTCATTCAAAAGTTCGGGAGGTAAGTCTTTCTTCATCTTGCGTCAGATTTCCATCTCTATCGAACAACTTTCAAGGAATTTACTTTAATCACGACGTCAAGCGTCAGAATCGTCTAAATGATTCTTCCTTTTCAAACCACTGAATTTCTTCATGTATTTTGTTTATAAAAAAAAACAAATTTTTAATTGAATAAAACCGCTGCTAACCTACTAACTACATCGACATTTAGTTTTAGTAATATGTGGACGCTTCATTTCATATACTTGCTGCTGTAAAACAAATATCAAAAACACATGAGTTATGATTTGTTCATATGATACAATAAAGCAGACAAAAAGGAGACCAAAATTTTAATTTTTGAATTGAATTTACACACATTTACTTAAAATATAAAGAAAACTAACATAAAAAGAATGTGAAACACTGAAAAAATTAAAATGAAGAATAAATTTAAAAGTAGAATAAGTTCGTAGCAAAATAAGATAAAATCGTTCAATAAAACGCATCAAGCTGTCAAAATTATGACCCTTTAAACATCAGAAACTGTATTGAGATTCCAATCCAAATTCAAATTACTGTATAAACTTTGAAAGTTTTCTATGAATCGGTAGACCTATAAACATTTCAATCAATAAGCAACATAAACAGGAAAGACTGTTAATAGATGTGAAAAAGGATTAATTTTAATGTCATTGAATAAATTTACAGGCATAAAATCAAGCTATATAGCATAATTTAATCATAATTCCCAAAATTAAATAAACTTTATATAAAATTTCAATTTGAACGTAGAGAAGTTATAAAATGCTCAGAAAAATGAGTAGAACCTAAATATGTAAAGATCATACTGATTAAAACATGCATAAAGTCAATATTCCAAAATAAAAATTTCTCAAAGGTTTATTTTGACACTTTCATAGCAACGAGTCATATGTTTTGAGTTCAATAAAAGTAAAAATCGAGCTCGAAGTAGCCAGTCTCTCATAAGTTTCCCAGCAAGAAACATCGCAAATCTTGTACCTAAAATAACAAAAGTACATCAGTAAGAATCAGTAAGTTTATGAAAGTTACCTATCCAGACACCAGAGAAGAGTAACGTCAAAGTCATTTTGAGTGGTGTCAAATGTCACAAGCAAGCAATGTTCATACATTGCTGAAATCCATAAAAGTTTTTAATCACAACGAGTAGTGAACCTATAGTTTATACACTAAAATCTGAACAAGTAAAATATTGTGAAATAAATAAAAGTTGGTAAAAGCATAAAGTGTAGTGAAGTGGCAGCAGCACAGTTTCTCCAAATTACACACGCGAATATCGAGATGACCAGTCAGCAGTCCCTAAGAACAACAGAAAGCAAAAGAATGTAACAACACAGCAAAAAAACGACAAAACAAACAAACAAAACAACAGACAAAACAAAAAGGAGTCGAACAAAAAAAAAAAAAAAAAAAAACAAAAACAACAGAAAAAAAAAACAAAAAAAAAATCAAAAACAATTAAAAAGGCGAAATACAACGAAAATCAGAAAAAAGAAAAAAAAAAAAAAGAGAGAAAAGGAGGAAATAAAGAGTATAATTAAGGTAAAGTAAAAAAAGCAAAAAAAAGAAAAATTAGAAAAATACGTTGCAGAATGTCCAGAATAGCCAAACATGAAAACTATCTTTCATTTTAAAATAAATTCAATTGAAATCAAATAAAACAGAAATAAAGGAAACCACACCCTGCAATTGAGTTAGCTCTACCTACACTTGGTAAGTAATTATAAAATCTAAAACAAAATTTATGGCGCCCACTAAATAAAATCATAATCCATCACAATCACATTCTTCACGTACTTTCACAACAACAAAACATAACGATACTTATTCTCAGTATTTTCAATACCGTGTAATGAAATCGAGTAGAGAAATTTATTTATTTGAACTTTAACTCAAACTCAAGAATGATTCGAAATAAATTCTCCTTTCATGGAATTGCAAATAGCAGCAATTAATTTCAGAAAATTTATTTACTGTTTAGCGATTCCAACTCGTGCAAAGTTGCTTCGGTGGAGCGGTATCTCTAATTAATCGAAGCATACTTTCAAATATTTAAAACGTAGCACTGTTCTCGAATGTAAATCGCCTAAACATACACAGAACTGATAAAAATGGATTCCGAAGTTTTGGATTCCTCAACTTCGGATGCTGTTTGTTTTCACCGGGTGCACACTCCGGCTCTTATCTTCGGGCTTTAATAATCACGAAGTGGGTAGAGTTTCCTTTTCTTGTATTTATCCCATGTGGGAAGTATAGTACGGCTCTTCAGAGCTCTATTATGTGCAGCATGATTTGGAGTTGAAAGTCTTGAAACATTTAGAAAACTTCATCCGAGTAAAAGATTTAGTTACTTCAGAGGAGGAAATTTATAATATATTATCTAAATTTGCAAAATGAAATTATCGCTATATACATTAATTAATTGTAGTTCTTTCCAAAACATAGCTTAAATCGGTGTAATAACACTAGCTAATAACAATAATTCCGACTATATGAATTAGGCCAGGGGTATGACAGACGTTTAGAGCCAGATCCGATTTAAGACGTAGCCAAAATTCAGTGCACGAAGGACAAAACCAGGAAAACCCTTCTAACAATGGGGTAGTCACGCGCCATCTGATGTTAATCTCCGATATCGATCCAAAGGACCTTCACAAGCTACTGCTATCCATGTGTAAACTAAAACCACCAATAAAGTCCATTCAGCTATGATTTTATTTTCTATTTATAAGGTTCACCACACTGCCCTTTTTTTAACTGATTTGTATTTACTTATTTTGCAGTAAACAATTACTATTGCCCCGACCATCACTTAATTGTACAATATTGCAATATTTAATAAAAACTAATATAATTCGTCAGCAGAATTACCAGGTATATATAGACACTGAACTTATTAGTTACAATTACAGGTTTTGCTTTCATAGTATCTGTGAAATGGCAGATCACACTCTGCCAGTTTGGCTACATTCCTGGTCTAGCTAGTGAGTAGAAGTGACCATTCAGAAATGAAGCACTTCAGTATATCTCATCTGTTGATGGGTATTTCCTGATCACATTTTAATTGAAAACATAGGCGGTATGTAGTTCTTCGGATTCTTTGGTAAGACAAGGACGTTAAACCTATAAGGCACATCAGAGCAGCAAATGGGCTGATAGCTTAACCAGAGGAGACTATTGGGAATTAATGAAAAATTCAGCCCAAAAACCCTTAAATAAAGGCAAACCAAGAAGTTCTTAAATGTACTATCGAACAAGTTAACGATAGACCTACAGATCAATAAGGATACCCGTAGGATTGCTGACAGGACATTGCAGACTAAACATCTAAGTAACATTGGTCTGGAAAAGATTTAAGTGGAGGAAGAATGTCCATGGATTGCAGGATTGCAAGATTGCAGTCCATGTGTTATGTAACTGTGAAGGTCTAACAATGAAACGCCATCTACTATGCGGAAAAGAAAGAGATTAAATATGATTTCGGAACCTAAGACAGGAATTAAAATAAATACCTATATTTTTACATTTAAGAGTAGATTTGGTATATTCTATTTAGTTAAATGAGAAAATTAGACTTGCCAGACCCTAGGTTTATTTGTAATCGAAAATTAAGATTTAAAGTGATTTAAAATTAGTCTATGAGCTTTAGACACCAAAAAAATAGCGACTGGCTCCTCATAAATTTTAAGTTTAGCAAGATCGACATCTATTTGAGTAAAAACTAAAGAAATGTGGAAAATTGTCAGCATGTTGATGTGAACTATAATATAGTAGAAAAATCAGCTGAATACACGTAAAATGGTAATGGACTCAACACTCTACCTTGCGTAACTCCTCTTTTTATACTAATTGATCGAGATATTACACCATTCAGTATCACATCTGCGATCTATTATGTAAATCCTAGACATAGAAAAGAAGTCAACTACCATGACGTTCAATCCAAAGTACTCAAGCTTTTTTCCCAAAATAGAGTGGTCAATGGTATCAAAAGCTTTCTTGTAGTCTAAGAATTGTGGTCACAGGCTGTAAATAATTCATTAATTACTTGCAATAAAGCGGTAGCAGTGCAACGGTTAGATCGAAACTTGACTAAGTAACTGACAGAATCATATATTTTTACGATAACGAGACAATTGTTCATAAGCAATATTTTCTAATATATTAGACATAATGGGAAGAATGCTAATAGGCCGAAAGTCAGAGATGCTTAAAGGATTGCTGATTTTTGGGAGAGGAAGAATAAAAGCCCTTTACCGTTTACAGGAAAGGTACCAGATATAAGGCCTTGGTTAATAATACACGCAAATTGCTAACTTAAAAAAGGAAAAAGCAATACACTGTAAAAAAATCGATGTGAGTGAAAGTAATAAAGGTTCGGAGTGTCTCCACTGAGTGAAATTATCGAGTACAATTTGGTGTACTTGTACCTAAATCAGAGTAAATGTCCTCAATGCTGTGTGATCCCACCCCTTTTCATATCCTGATGCATCGTCTTTGTCTGTTCCCATCGTCTCATTAGGTTATCTCATGACCGTGGCGTGGTGGATGGCAGTATGGCGTATAGTGTGCTTTGGAGTTGGACAAGTATCGGTTCATCTGGTTATTCTAGTGAAAATTATATTTAAATGTAGTGATTTAATTACAATAATTGAAGACAATATATTAAATCTCGATTAATATTTGGTTAAATAAACGGATAGTTAAATTGTTATCTATAATTACATATTTGTAACGTACAATATAGGTTATGGCAATTTATTTATTCGATCAGTGAACCAATCGAGACCTAAATTATTGTCTCTAACAGTAATCTGTGTTGAAACCACCATGACTGTTTAGTAGTTTATGACAATGACATTTAAATTAAAATTTCAAGAAAATATAAAGTGGTGCAAAATCACTAAACGTTAATAACATGGAAGCATTTATTAAGTAAATTGTACGCATTACCAGACCTAATTTCAAAAAACATGGCTTTTACTCAAAAATTATACAAGTTTAATAACTTATAAAAAGTTATTACAAAATACTGTTTCATCTGTTAACTGCAAGGGTTATACTATCAAAAAAAATGTGTATTTAAGTCATTATTTTTACAATATCTCTAATAATTCGAAAGTTTTTTTTTTGCAGAACATGCTATATAGCGTCTGATTAATTTCAACATTGTATATCCTAATTAATCATTTATGAGTGATTTATTTTTGCCTTCAATATTATTTTTAGTTAGTTAAAAACCAAAGCTGAGGAAAAAATAATAGTCATATCAAATCATATTAGAGAAAAAGTCAACTCTAAATTTAGCCCAGTTATACTGTAGCTGAAAATATAGTAATACCTCCGAATTTTTTATAACTGCATCGATTTTTCTCAAAATTTAGAATTAGGCTCAAAACTTATATATGCGCTAGGTGTGCTTTTTGTTCTTAAGGGGTAAAAACCACCCCTTATTGGAAAAAAAGAAAAAATATAAATTTAAGCATTTTATGTAATCAAATCTTTTTTATTTGTGCAGTATGAGTAATTTCATGTGCTATCTAACATGAAACTTAATGTATCCCAAATTTTCAACCCGGAAAAACCTTTAAAAACCACCACCCCTTTGGATGAAAATAATATAACATTTTTGACTTGAACTTGAAACGTTTTAACCATGCATTTTTATCAAATTGAAATTGATTTCTTGATTAAAAAATCTTTTTTATCGATTGCAACTTTTCAACCCTTGAAAAATACCCCTTCTTTCGAAAATAAAAAGAAAAAATATTATTGAAAGAGTAGAAACATTTTAAATGTGCATTCGTATTAAATAAACATTTATTCCCTTATTATAATATAGTATAGTACTGGTTTAATCGAATATACACATACTAAATACGTATATATACAAAAAAGATCTAAATGCTTCAAAATTCTTGTTTGATCTAAATTTTCCTAAAATTATCACCTATACACGTGTTTATTTTATTGATGATAACTTTCTTACTTTTTAAGATTTTTAATCGCACAAAGGCTCACTTTGCAGGGAATCTTTTTTAAGCCCTTAATTTTTAAGTTTGAAGGGTTTAAAGGGCTCGAAAAGGGTGGTTCTCTCATTCATATGATAACTTAAAATGGCGATATCTCGATTAATATTAATTTAGAGGAATAAAGAATACAGCAAAATCTTCAGCAAAAATAAAGCTAATTTTTTTACTCTTGTATTTTTTTCGTACACCCTTTAATTTTTAAGTTACAGCGTAAAAATCGATTTTTTTTCAAAAATTTAAAAAATTAACATTTTCAAAAATTAAGGTTTTTTTCGAAATCATGCTTTGTAAGTGAGCCAAAGACCCAGAACATATTCTTAGAACATAAATGAAGAAATCTGTAAATGGATTGCATTTAATTTTAATTATGTCGCCAAAGGCAAGGATTTGTTTATTATTATTATTATTTTTTAAATGAGACTATCATGTTATTTCTATCATATTTCCGTTAATTTTGATTGTAAAGACTTTTAAAGGTTTTTCAAAGTACTTTAAGAAAGGTTCAAATAGTTTTTTCCTAATATTTATGGTTTTGGCGTTATTTAACGTTAACCGGTTCCAATTTAGTTTTTAGCTAACATATAATAATGTTTAAAAATCCATAACTCGGTTTATATTGCAATTAGAGAAAAACAGAATAATGCCATTAGATTTGTTTTTTTATTACATTTTTTTTGTTCGTTACAACTTTTTCGTTAAATCCAATGGTTTCAGAGTTATTTGCAAAAATCTGTCCGAAAACAAGCACATTTTCAGTAAAAAATTAACATTTTCAATGACGAATTACTCGGAAAGTATTGGATTATCCAAAAAACTTTATATAACGTTTATTACTTAAAATTGACTCCTCTATCGATTCCTGTTATTTGGCGTAAAAATTTCCACCCCCAAGAAGGGGTGGGAACCACCCCCAGGGTAAAAGCACACTTCGGCACTATATAAGTTTTGTTCCTTGAGACATTCCCCACATTCAGTCAAAATTTCACGTCAATCGGTTCAGTTATAAAGAATTCGCAGGTAAAAACCCTGAGTAACTGGACTAATTGGTTTTTAGAGTCAAAAGTCACTCAATTGATAGTTAGCAGTAACTAAGATTTGAGGAAAATTCACTAATTTCTGACGCAATAGTTTCACTCAGTTGTATTCATACTAATATAGTGAAAATTTCACTCTATCGAATGTGGACAAAAATTGATACATTGAGTCAAATTTGAGTGAATTTTTTTTAGAGTGTAACTGGTGTAAACTGAATTCACAAGTACGGTGTTCAAGTTTCTTATTTACTTATATAATTGTTAGCAAAAAAGGGTAGATCTGTATTAGTTAGTAGAATTTTCTTATTAAAATGATCATTATCACATATAGGATTAGTATAGTCAAATACAGATTTATTTACGAGTGCGTATATTTAGGTGTGAAATAATTTTCCAACAGTTTTTTTGGATCTTCTTAAATTGATAATGCAAGTATACCTTCTTTTCAGACTTAACAATAGGACATTCAGTCAATGTCACTTATGGATTATTTATATTTTAATTTGGTTTTGTGTTTTAATTTCATTAATAGTTTTATATGTTTAATTTTAGATGGGGTTCAAAGAAACATGACGGATAAATTTCCAGATTAGCAAACAGGGAAACCAACTTTTCAAAGCAGTGGATTTGATGCGTGCATAGCTACTTATATTTACATGTTTCTGTTCCATCTCTCCCTGTTTCTATGGGACCACTTCTGTATCGTCAAAACGAATTCGTAGTCATTTTAAAAATACCGGCAGTAAAAGTGAGGGCCCCACATATCCTATTCCCAAGCTGTAACGCAATAAGATTTGAATAGCAGGTAGCTGTTTATTCTATTGAGGCTGTGTCTACCAATAAAAGGCGTATTATATTTCACAGAAGACGCTTGGATTCCACGCCGCGCCTCCACGCAATAATCTTATTCGATCGTCTCTAGCGGATCTCCCAGCGAGTTATCAAAATAAGATATTCCACGTCGTCGAATATTAATAACGCGTGCAGACTGCAACTGATGGTCGATACCGGGATTATATTTTGAGCGGAATATGATATACGATGTGGAAGTAAAATATGATAATGTAAATTAACGAGGTTAGTCAGTACGCGTGGGGAGAGGGATAGCAGCAGATAGGCTGCGTCAGTAGTGAGCATCGAATTAAGATGGAGTGTTGCCAATATATTTTCCTCGGAATTACAAGGCCCACGTATAGGATTTAGTGTATAGGGGATCAATAGCGCGGCACAGATAAAAAGTTCTGTTAAGATAGCATTACAACGGTGCTCTCCGAATTCAGGCGAGATGATGTGTACGAACGGCTCCCCTTTGTTATTGATTATTATCTGTATCAATCATCATCTGTACTGGAGTGGAAACTGATACTTAGACGTTGCGGAAAACAGATAGGGAACTGCTTATTTTAACATGTTAACAATGCTGCCTTTGTAACATGTAACAACACACGTTACCGAAATGTGGAAGCGGGAACAGTGACTTTAGAGGGAAAAGAAATTAGAAAAACTTAGTATCTTGGCTTAGAATATACAGGATATATAACTTTAGGTGGAGGTCTTTTTTGTACGTGTTCCCCAAAAAACTAATGTACAATCATTTTTTTTATCAAAAAAAGTACTCGAGCATTTGAACTCTTATCCCCACCGCCACTGCACTGTAACAAAATTTCACTCAAATTCACTCAATTTTATCCAATAATGTATCAATTTCTATCCACACCAGATTGAGTGATTTTTTTACTCTATTAGTATGAGTACAACTAAAATGGTATGAGTAAAGTTTTAGTAAAATGCTCAATATTGAGTGAAAATCTACTCAATAATTTCACTCACACCGATTTTTTTACAGTGTGAGTAGCTCCTGAACTCGGTTATATGTATGTGCGCGCTTATCTGTGTTGCATGCGGTTTACGGTTTTTAAAACCTCTAGCATATAACGAAAATTCCGACAGAGCTAAATTTTGATGGAGACTTTGGGTACACCATTAGAAATAAAGTGTCAAAAGGCCCCATCGATCCCATGTGTGCTAAAAAAGTTATTCGGGGTCAAAGGTCAAAATTTTATTTTTTTTGGATTTTTTTCGAAAACGGTAAGTTTTATCAATAAAGTAGCTGACAAAATTATAGATCTTAAAATTATCTACAAACAATATTCTTATACTTTATTTTCCAAGAATCACCATTCCTGAGATATCGCGATTCTAAAAGTTGAAGGAGTCACGTTCTACATGATATGCACATACAGGGTGATTCACAACTTATCCAAAAAATATTTGGGAATAGATGCGGCATGTCTTGCGTGTATAGCAACTCAGAGTTGATGGATATCGTTTTAATTTATGGTGAAGTAAGACAACATTTATATTATGGTGAAGTATTTGTGTTATGGTGAAGCAAGATATCATTTGTGTTAGTTCGTAGAAAGTGAGTAAAACGGACCCAAATGTGTTTACACGTGAGTGGATAAAATTTTGAACAATTGCTGTTGCAGCATCGGGTATGTCAAATGATTTTATTATTTAAAAACACAAATTAATTTTATTAATAATTAATAAAGGCAAAAGCATTTGAATTTGCCGATATAAAATAGGTGCGATAAAATTCTATTTACATATTTCTTTCCTTGTGAAAGTTTTTGTCCGTTTTTATCACGCCGCCATACCGGTCGCATTGTGCGAGGTCAGGTTTTACAGTGGACCAGTTTCCAGTGCCGTGCAGAAGTGTATTTTTAAATCAATTTCGAACTGACCT